>NC_060251.1:104977671-105280563 GCF_921293095.1 Ischnura elegans
GGTTGACCAGCAGAAAATCGCCAGGCTATCTACGGAGCAGCAATTACAGTCGTCTGGTAGCACCCAGCTTCATCATTGATTGCAATAGCAAATAATGCCATACTCAAGACAGAGAACTGGGGAACTCCACTGTCACAAGTATAGGTGAGCATCAAAATAATCTCATACCTTAAAAATACAATTCGATAAATATTTTTTTAACAAAAATCTGTAAAAATCTCAATCGTACAGTGCGTAACATCCTCTGTAGCCACACCCAACCGTAAGCCTTTTCTAGATTGAGGACAACCCCAACTACATGCTGGAGGAGGAGGAAGGCTTCTTGGATGAAACTTTCGATAGTCACCAAGTGGTCCAAGGTGAAGCAGCCTCTTCCAAATCCTCAACGAATGCTGCAGAGTAGGTTTCGACACTTACCACCAAACGAGCTGTTAATTCACCAAACTTGCCATTAACTTGCACAGGCAACTGGTGAGATTCATTTGAGAGAGATGGGAGTGTGAAGAAATTTTATCTTCACCATTTTTATAAATGGGCCTTTTTAAGATACGTATAATAAATTTTATCTCTTCAGAATACGCAGCAATAATGATAACCTGCCAATTCCGTACTTGTGATAATCAACACATGTATCAAGAAGAACAACAGCATTACTAATAAAATAGGGATTTAAGTTGTAAATTACCAACAAAACCGCCTATACCATAAGTTTGAAAGAATACAAATGAAAAGTCACCCCATGTATCTATATAGTTTGATTTTTATGCACCATAATATATATCTTCAAAAATACACGTCTGTAGCACAATCTTAGTTATTTTTTTATGATTTATACACAACTTTATGCATGAAAAGAGAATATAAAAGGATAAGGTTACATCCCCCTAAAGCATATGCATCAAAAGATATGAACACAATAATTGAAAGTCACACTAAATCATTACACTATTACAGCTGTTGGTACCTCAATGAAAGCTAATTGCAACTATGATAGGCCCCTAAACAATTTAAAAACAAATGTGCGACATTAAAAACCAGGGACTTGCCTGTACATTAGTTCAGCACTTAGTCAAATCATTATTCACACAAAGAGTACTTATTTTAACAGACTACAAGAAAAGGGTAAACATTTCTTCCATTCTGAAGTCTTAAATAGAATAGGACAACCTTTCTTCCCAGAGAGAACACCACTGCATCCTCAGTTACAAAGAAACACACAAAATTTTGATTTTTTTAGAGATTCACAACATATTAAGAAATCGTCAAGACCACACCACACAACCAAGTCAAGTTAGTTTTTCATTCAATTTAAATAGAGCGAGGGTAACACAGGTATACCTTCTTAATGACTAAAAAACAGGCTCAAATCACTTTAAAACAAACTTAACGCCAGCAAAATAGAACAAATTTTCCAACATTAGTTGATCTTCAATGGATATTCCTCACTTATTAAATGTCATTATTATTTATTATTATATGCGTAATTACTGAAAAGATATATTTTTCACTGATTTACAAAGAGACCTTTGGTGCTGATAATTCAAGCAATGATGACGACAACAAGTTCAACTAATACAAATGGTAAAATACAAAGTAAATACAATCAGACGAGGACCACTTTGTAACTTGTTTATGCCAAGTTTCGCAACATGCTAAATACCCTAAATACAAGAGACAGCTGGAATTATACCATCCCACATACTTGTAAATGATGTTGAATAAGTATTAATACTAAGAGTTATACTCCAATGAATATATAAACCAGCATTGAGAATGAATTAGCCCAAGATTTAACTTATGAATGGAACTAGACTTGACCACCAAAAAATGATTGGTGCCAAATACCTGCAATCCTAAGCCTCTATTCTTAACACAAAAATTCATAATGTATACAAATCAAGAGTAGGTTTATGATATTAATCATAGGATGGGTCATGATACAATCTCCAAATCCTGCCCTGATACAACAATGTACATTGATGTACATTGCAAGAGTACATACAAAGTTGGTACATAGAGTACAAATAGTAATTTTTCTAGAGGATAAAGCTACCATTTTCATTACATTAATGAATAAGGGTCATGTAAAAAATGAACCACTGAGTACAGATGCTTTTGGGATGAATTTTGGCAAGAAGGCCAGAGCCACATTTTTTCAGACAACAGCATGAGAAGTTGACAGGCAAGATTCGCAATATTATGTCACACTGAAACCAGGCCTCATAAAATCATAAATATATGACACTACCATTTAAGTACTAACATAAGAACTATGCTTTTGTTGAGCTAAAAATATGATACAGTACTGAAAAAGGATGCAACTTTCAAGCTAAAATATGTTGCCAAGTAGTTGAGTCCCACAGAAACAGATAATAAGGACTTACAAAAACTATAAAATCGAACTGATATGAGAATTATGCTCAAAACACAACAAAAACCATGACGAAAGGCAAACTAGGAAAACACAAACTAGAGAAAACAATACCGTTGATAGAAAAAAATCTGTCAATCAACACTTTTCTGAAACCCTCAATGCTTCTAGGACCATCCACAACACTTCATTTTGGCCTTCCTTGAGTTTCTGAAGAGGGCCAGGTTATCACCTACAGTTGCCGCTCTCAAGTGTTAGTGTACCTCCATCACAGCAAATCATAACAATTATTGAATAGCTCTTCAGGATCCCTTTGGGCTAAGGAGCACACTTATGGCCATCAACTGCCATCTCTTCACAACCTTTGGCACAAAGCCTTTACATTAACTGCTGTCAATTTTCCCTAGATAAGAGGTGAAAACACAGCATGTAATCATGAATGGGGGATCCCACCCACCAAATTCATCACAAGGCAAGGTCTTCTAACTCTCGAATGAGGTCTGCTTCCTTCGCGATTTTCTCCAACTGATTGAGCTCCAGAGTTTTCCCACTATTTTTCTGTTCCTTCAACCTTTGAATTGCCTCCAGTTTCTAAAATAAAACAGAATTCAGGCAAAGGTAAAGAAAATGCGTAAATTAATGACACCTTACACAGTTGGTATGAGATATATAGAGCTGGAAGCATGCTTTGGCATAAGATGGAATTAGGAAAAAATTGAAATGAACTCCTAGCATACAAAAAGATTCAACTTTAAACTAATATTAGCAGATTCGAATTCCAAATCACTCCTAAGATATCCCCTCTTTCAAGAGCGAAGTCAATGGGGGAGAAAGAATTCGAGAAAATTTCCCAAAGCTGATAATTTACAAATCCCACATTTTCAATGCAGACAATGACCACTGTTCTGGCTAAAAGTCAAGATAACTGACTGCAAAGAGTTGTAACTCAATGTGCATTTAATGCTGAGATACAATGAACTGAAAAGGAAATTTATTTCCACATTTCGCCAATATCTTCAGAAATTCATCCTTGCATTATCAATCATTTACCAGGCTTTGCATGCTGAAGATACGGTACCAATGCATGGAGAAATTCTCAAAGAAAAAAATAAATAGCTTTCAAAGTGGAGCTATTGTTTTATAAACATAAAAAACTTTGCCCTATTCAAGACAGGACCAGATTAAAAAATTGTGAGAGTTAAAAAAGTGTAACTCCTGAAGAATGATGAACATTTTCAAATATGCAGCATATAAAGGCTTCCAAGAACAATCCTTACCTTGCGCAGATTTTTAATTTTCTTGACCTTCTCAGGATCTCCACTAATTTCTCCCTGTGTAAGATCTATTGGCAAGTTTATAGGCAAAGGTGGAGGTGTTGCTTTTGGTGGAGCTGGTGTATTGACAGAGGTATCACCACCATTAGTAGCTGATGCTCCAGACTCCTTCTTTGCTTTTTTAGCTTCCCTTTTCTTTCTTAACTTCAAAGCTGCCTTAGATAGATTTCCTGAGGGATAAAAAAAAATATTCTTAGTAGCGGAAATTTAAAATGGAACTACCTAATTAGCTGAAAAAATCTCTTATGCAACTACATGAACCTTCCAGTTCTTAAAGCCCTATTAGCACATATGGAATCACCTGTGAGGTGGAGTGTGTCGACAGAGTTGAGGACATAGATAAAAAAACAGCTCATTGAACTATAATAAGTACAGTGCACATGGATTGCAAGGGGATTTCAATGCATTTAAAATGTTTTATTTACTTTTCAACTAATAACATTTAATGTTTGATATTCTGTCATATACTCATACATGCATACACAATATTGTATTCTTTACAATGGGCTGTTTTGCAATGTTAACTAAGGGTTAATTATGACTATTTGTAAATTTAGAAACAACAACTTTCTTAATAACCATTATTAATCCGTAAGTTAAACATATTTTATTCAAAGTTCAATAGCAAATATTCCAAGATGTAATAACTTTTCAAATTTCCTCATAAAAATCATCGCAGACCCCTACTTATACTGGTTACTACCACAGCATCTAGGAAAAAAACCAAATTTGGCATCATCCAAGTCCTAGCAGGGCCGGATTCAAGGTGCTCAACTGTAGCTGAGAAAGTAGCTTGGGTGAATGCATTTAGCATAAAGTCACTAATAAAGAAGTAACAGATAAAAAGTACTTGCCATCCTTTGATGCCGACACCGGCTCAGTGTCGTCATCATGAAAATTAAAGTTGCTGGGCTTCCCTCTCGCGGTTGGAGGCCTATACACTTCCTTTGATGCTGAAAATAAAATTAATATTAAACTCAACAATCAAAAATGAAACTACATAAATCAATCACTGATGATCAATTCGGCAAAAGCATGACCCATTAATATCACAGTTGCTAAATTTTTGTGTCTGAACAACAGATTGAATCATGCTTCACACGATATGTCAAAGATCATTAAAATTAACCTAGTGGTTGCCTTAAAAATGAAAGGGGCTAACTTCTACTTTAAGTATGATTCTCTATGCAAATCATATCATTTTATCAAATGTGGCCATTGACATTCTAAATCATCAGATGCACTTTCACTCACTACTACTTAATAAAGCATCACATGATAGGCTCAACACTCAATATGCTTCAAAATAATCCTAAAAAGTTTAAGGAATTTTGCCATCATTTCAACAGCCTTTAAAAATGCATACGTAAGTGCAAAAAAAAACATAAGTGAATTTGAGCAATAACTGGGGATGTTGAGGGCCTGTAATGGTAAACGGTGGATGACCTACCATTTCACCAAAAACAAGTTACTCACACAGCATAGTAAATGAAATAATGTGATTTTCAAGGTGAACGGGAGATTTTTCACACATGGAAAAAATAAAGAACAGATTAGATACCTTGGGGCTGTGATGGAGCAATTCCTTCAATAGGCTTAAAGACAAGTTGCTCCTGGAAAGTTCCCGCAGGAAATGTTTGCCAGCAAACTTCCCACAGTTCTTCCTGCTTGTTCCATGGCCTCTCATAGAGAAGTGCACCAGTAAAATGCCAAATCTTAAACCTAATAGAGAAAAAATGATATGCTTCAATTTATTAGCCCATTGGCCCACTCTCTTAATTATTAAGATTGGCTTACGTCTTATAATCACTATTCAGTTTTCCTCTACCTCAGGTTGATAAATACCAGGTAAAGAGACTTGAAGTAATTGAAAGCAAATCAGAAATCGCACGTAAGGTAGATGTTAGCTACACACTCTATCATTTATAAATTTAAAATTTTATTCAATGCTACAGAAGTGAAGGAAAAGAAAAGATTTAACATTTACTCCTACGTCATATAAACAAGGCAGGAATTAACATAATATCCCAAAAAACTTGGCAACTTAATTACATGCACTCCAAATTGGCAAAATTATTCAGAAAACTAGAAAAAAATACAGTGGAACCTCGTTAAAGCGAGTACAGGCTATAGCGACACCCCCGTTATTACGAGAGATAGCCGATGCACCGTCAATTGACCCTATAATAAGCGTGTTAAAAAATTTGTTTTTACGAGACCCTTTCGGTGTTGACTCTCGCCATAGCGAGGGTTTCACCGCCGGAAGACTTTCATCAAGACTCCTTAACCTCTGTAACTGCTATCGATCTGTTAGAAATGAAGTTAATGGAGTGCTCAGTCTCAAACTTATGTGGTAAACTGTCGTTCGATAAATATAACGATTGACGAAACAATGCTTTGCATGATTTTTATTCAGTGCGGCGCTTATATATTGTTGGAATAGTTAGTAGTTATTTGAGTAAGGAAATTAAGTGATGCAAAAAAACATCGCCTTTCGTCTGGATTTATGCTTACGTTTATCGGATAGATGTTTATCTGTCACCGCACCACTCCTGTTCCTGTATATCTGTTCGCAACAGGTATATTGGCTATTATTTGCTCCAGCTTCGGTAAAGCGACGATTCGCTATAGCGAGTGTTTATTAGTGCACCGTGGGGTGTCATTATATCGAGGTTGCACTGTATTTTGTAAAAAGGAGCAAAAATTTACACATGCAATATGTTTGAAATAGGCCCACAATTTCACAGTACAGGCAGTCCCCGACTTTCGCACACAATGCGTTCCCGAGAACTTGTACGAAAGTCGAACCATCTGATTTATTTCGAAAATACGCGGAAACTGTAAATAAAAGTTGAAAAAAAAAACAACAATTCCGTTCGCTATTGAGTGAAACTTCCTCTTGTCGTTTAAGTTGACATTCTACTTATTACGTCCACTATAAATAAAAAGACATATCAAGAAGCATAAGAAAATGTAATTGCTGAACCCGCACTCTGGATACCTTTTAATTTTCACACCAAAATTCGACATTCGGCAGGTGACATTCGTGATTGCGTATATCTTGCATGCTATTCAAAAAAGACAAACAGAATTCGGGTGATATTTCGTGCAATACGCAATATCGTTGCTGAAGGTGTACTTGAATTAAACAGCCCTCAAATGATAAAACACAATTCGAAAGAAGATCTTACTAGTTTTATTGAAAGCTATTTGATGATGTCTAGTCAACTTTTTTGAAAAATCTCTCCAATGAAGGCTTTCTTCTTCTCTTGATGAAGGAGCCTAAAGCAGGCAGTCTCTCTCCCAAATAAATCACCTAGATTTGAGTCAACTAAAAACAATTCCCTTCATTGTAAACGTTCGTATTGTTCGCATATACTGCCATAGAATGTTGGGATGTGCAATAAACATCGTGGGAATTTTTAAAAAATACAGACCAACGTCCGAAAGTCCGAATTTAGCGTACGGAAGTCAAGTAAAAGGTGTCAATTTTGAACGTATGAAAGTGCGAAATGTACGAAAGTCGAGGACCGCCTGTACTTGGCCAAAATATTTTAATTACAAATATAGAGCTTGGGTATTTTTTATAAAAGTGTTTTGGTTTTTAAGCCTATGCTTGGAAAATTTATACGCCATTCATTGGGACAACAAAATTAACAGTATATTCAGAACAGTTTATCCAGACAATCACAAAAAATATAAGCATAACTTAGAAAATAAATATCAGAACACTATGATAATAATATATTTACTCTTATATCACTGAATTTATTTTAGGTCAGGAAAGTCAGTGTTTCATACCATGCATCACTCTAGTTACATAGAATTCACTCCCAGGCTTCTTAACTATATACATTTATACTACATAGTAGGGAATATTAAATATTTTAGCCAATAACGTAAAACAGTATTGAATTAATATACCAGAAAAGAACTTCCATACAGTTTGAATGATACAATTTAAAATTGCACCCACGTGAGAACAGAAATGACTGGCAAATAACAAAAAAATGCAGCTCTGGCATTAAAACTCTCACATAAAATACTGAAAGACCTGTTCTCCATGACAAGAACTGTATCATATAGATAAAAAATATTACCCGTAGTGTATAATACTACATACACTTGCATAACCCCACCCAACAAAAATATGCAGTAGACTCTCTTTAATACGATCAACGTTACAGTTCCTCTCCTGAAGGTCATAATGTGAACTTTATCACAAAGTTTCACGGATATGCGACGGCACTTATACTCTACCTACGGGCATTTTTAAAGGTGGACACACACTATGCTACGTCATAATCATTGCGCTACACTAACATTCTCCCATGCACTCAGCCCAAGAGCGCCAATTGTTGTTCTTTCTTCAGCAGGAGATACTTCAGTATCCACCAACATCATATATTAAGCTTCATGACTGTGGAATCATGTTAACCCACTCAGTATCACTCGTAAATTACAACCAGAATGTCCTCTTCTTATGAAATTTCAGAGATACGAACATACGAAAAATTATGGCGCGCCCAAAATTTCGAATCTGGCACCCTTGGAGTTGGCCAATGCGATGCAATATCGAATAAAGGAACTTGCAGGAAAAAGTGTCAATTAAATCCGTTGTGAAGTCAGTAAATATTCAGCATTTTGCCCGTTCTTCCTTCCTGCAGACAGCACATTTTATTTGGCTCCATCCACGTCGCAGGTGCAGCTAGATCAGTTCGTCACAATCGTGATTTAGCGCAAACGTGTAATGCAGCGTTGCATTCTGCAGGATAACAACACTTTTCAGTGCCTTGCATAGGTTTATCAACTTATGTGCAAGCTCTCACAATGCATCTTGTTTGTAAGACTTATAGCATTTGTATACAATTTAATCACATATATCATACTCTGAAGCTATTCTGCAGTGTGAGTGCAATTCACGGGAGATTGAGGAGACATGGAATTTTGGCAAGGTATGTTTTTTTACGATGATTCCTGAAAGAAACACTCTAACGAAGTTCGTCATAGAGTTTTTCGGTCCTGTGAACTTCGTACTAATGAGAATTTACTAACACCATATAATCTCCAACGTGATTTTATCCAACAAACAAAGTAAAATACTTTGACAACCTTAACCAAGTGACTTCTAGATTAAATTTAATCACCAACATGGTTATATATGATTTCTAGAGGGATAAAAATGAATTATAGCTTCATAAACACATTCAACAAGGGACAGGAATATTCAAACTCATCAGAATATAGGTCTAACATTCATTTTTGAGACCATAAAAGATCCAAAATAGACTAAAATCGATTAAGGAAGCTGCATGAAGGCCACAGCTAAGAATAGGATCTAGCTAATTGAGTCTCTAGTGCGCAGGGAACAAAGAAAACACAAACTTTCCAGAGAGGAAGACCACATAAATGGAGGCAAATGCTCAGAATAAGTGGGTTGAATAACTCACCCATTCCCAACTCGAAGTCGTGGAGCAGTAGTGGCAGTAAGGAAATGCATACTATCTGGGGACCAATGCAGAAGTGTGGTGTCTGGAGCATCCAGCTTTGCCACCAATTTGCGAGGATTGTTTTTGCCACCTCCACCACCTCTCATATCCCACAGTTCCACTTTTCCCGGGAGGTTACCAAATCCACCAAGCATTAACAGGCTCCCAGATGGTGAGTAATATATTGAGTTCCTTGGTGCTGAACCAAAATCAAACACTGGTTCACACTTTAAGTTAAAGAGAGTGGCACGAGCAGGCATCAAGCCATATATTACACAGAACTCATTTCCCAATGGAGACCACTTGACCGAGTGAATGGGGCCTTCTTTACCTATAAAAGAAAAGACAAAAAATATTATTATATAAATGACTGAAAGAATAAAAGGCTTGCACATAAAACAGGAAGACTAATCTCCCAACTTAACACTGAACAGTATATATTACACGATGAACTCTCCTAATGGAAAGAAAAATAATTCTTCCTATCTACATTAGAAACAGAAGACAACTCGGATGAATGGGTGTGACCATGTGTGACTAAATAACTCCTCAACAGCCATTTCTCCAGATTATTAGACAGTGGTGAAAATAATATATAGCATCAATACATAAATCATGCTTATGAATGTTGCAAGTATGGTGGAATGCTTTTCTCTTCCCATGCTGATACTCACCGGCCCTGTGTCTTTCATGCAACACTTTGTACTTTCGCTCTCTTTCACTACCTCCCTCAACCTAACTCCCATAACAGCCTACCCATTGACCTATACGCTCAAAAACACAAAAACTGAACAAAATACTTCTCGCAGATTAAAATACAAATGTTAATTTTAAGAAACCTTCAATAAAGATCACCATTTTTCTGTTTCTCAATACTCAGCACCCATAATACCTCAAGGTTTTAGAGCTCATGCCAGCATGTAGGAGAAAAGGTGGCAACCACACCAAATGAAAAATCATATGAAAAATACACTAAGATAAATTCTATTTGGAACAAAATACATAATGTTATCACATGAAGATCAAAAATGATAAGCTATAATAATGGGATATTAATGCAAGGGCAGGGATTAAAGACTTACTGAGCATGACCATGGCAGTTTCCCCTTTCGTTGAGAGAGAATGTAAAGCCTGTTTGCCATAGTAAGATGCTCCGGTCTTATCGACTTCCATACTAGTCATCAACAGTACATTGGTTCCCTTGCCATTCCAAAACATTTCCACTCTATCAGCCTAGAATAAATTTATTTTAGACATTTAGATTATTTCATAAGTTACCCTGATGCAGTAAACTAAAAAAGACATTTTAGAAAAAAAATGATTCCCTTAATGGTCATTTAATGAGAGCTCGACCAGAATCCCAAATACTTTTTACAAGCACCAGCACAGTAGCAGTGATGTAGTTCAATCTAACAAAATAAATTCATAAAACCTACAAAGAAATTGTAGCCCTATTTCAATAATTGCAGTGATTTCAACCTGGCCCATAGAAATCAAGAAATTCATTTTGAAACAATTTTCAGATTCCATTATAGCTGAGCACCCAGACTCTCGTACTACCTAGACCAGGGTTATGCTGGATTTGAGATTATGCTGAATTTCCAGGGCTTTGATAGTAACCAGAGTAATTAGGGAGCATGCAATATTTTATTACGAGGGAATTTGATAAGTTGAAACAATATGAGATAAAATTAAAATGTGTTTAATTTACAGATCATTTAAGATAAATAAGAAAGTAATCATTCCTAAATTTGCAAAAAGTCATATTCAACCATTAGGTAGTATCGAATAACATCTGAGTGAAAAGAACACACAAAGTGCAAACATGAATATACAGCAGAATATCAAACATTAAATATTATTAATTGAAACAAACAAAACATGTTAAATGCACTAAAAATCCCTTGTTATAGGTATATGCCAAGTTTAATGTAGTTCAACAAGCTGTCTTTTATCTACATCATCAAAGCTTATGTGCTGAAGCTTCCATCAGTACAAATATCCATCAACACATCATTGGAGGAAGGTTCTTGCTGGTGGAAAAAGGGTTTCATTGCACCGGCCACGAAAAAGCAAATTGACTCCACCAATGTCTACAGCTCAATCTTCTACTGCCCATCTTCGTGACTCGACAATCGCATCAAGGAAGCAGAAACGACTACCCACAGCGGGCTCACGAGGTATCACTTCAATGTGCTATGCATATGCATCTTCGATTCTCATATTCCGATGATCATTTTCTACAATGGCTATATAGAAAATGTATATAAAAAGTCTCCCATATGCTCTGTGGCATGCCAAGCCACCAGCCTGCACGGCAGGGCAGGTCAAGTAATCTCTACATCTCATCGGCAGCTCATGTAACATATCCTGATTTAGCAATACAGTGTTTTACGAGTAACTGTGTGTCCTAATGGCAATAAATACAACGAGGAATATTGCAAAGAGCGGGGAACAGCTTCAGCTGATGAAGACGAATCTCATTATCTAGCAATAATTATTATGTTTCCTGTGAATTACGCCTTGGAAATAGTGCCAGATTAGATGTGCTAGGCAGTTCCAGATTCCAGGCACTCACATGCCCAAGAAAAATAGCTTTTCTTGTGAGTAACTATGATATATGCAAAGGCATTCATAATAATTACCCCGATACATGCATTCAATCAATGATGTGGTTATCAGTAAACCACAGCAGTGTTACTGCAAAAACATTATCTAACGCCAAATTTGTAGCAGTTTTTAAATTTTTTTAGCAATTTGGACACAGTAGGAATTAGGATATAAATCATTTATGAGATATAGTTCTGTAAAAAGGTAGTTATATAAAAAAAACCAACAATATACTAAGCAGTGAATACTCATTACATGAAAAAGAAATGGGCTACAGAAATTGACCGATTGAGTGTTAATGGCCTGAAAAGCTTTTGATTTGATATAATTGATATTTGCTTTTGATATCACATTTGCTTAAAAAAATGCAGTTCCCTCCTTCCAGAAATAACTCTTAGCCGCTCTCGACACTATTCTGCCCCTTCTTTGCCTTATTCAGAAGCAACCACGTGTTTACGGCCCCACACAGGGGAGAAGTTCAGCAATTTTCCCACTTAAGCATCAACTCTGGACTTAGAAATTCTTCTGCTGCAAGGTGTTAACTATTTTTACAGGACTGAACATAATATTATTATTTTAAAAAGTATGAAAGAGGAAAATTACAGAATTACTAACCTGAAAGAAACTTTTGCTGGCAACCATATGATTGGCATCAAATTTCCCATATTGATACAATTTTCCAAAGGAAGGCTGCCCTTGCTTGCCTGTAAAGAAATGGCACAGGAAGTAAATGCAAAAGATACAAAAGTCAAAGTATTATCAGCTAAGATTTTCAATACATGACAGGTAATGCCAAGGTCGCCTGAAGCCTATTGCCATCTTACTTCGTCAGCATCCTACTTTCCAGCCCAAATGTAGAGACATGCCATGTTATAATCAAATATAAAGCCTGTTAATAATAAGTAGCTATAAAAATGAATGGCAGATGAGGCAGTATGTCATCCTCAATAACATTTATTTATTATACATAACAATCATAATTTTCAAAGTTTACTCGTCCATCCTGCAAACTTCTTATGGTGTGATGTCCCCACTCATTAATTATGTGTCGGATTAGCTTTTTTTACCTTAAATCTCATGACAGTAAATCTTATCCAGCGAATCATGGTGCGATAAATAATCCAAAAGCTTTCCTCATATTACTTAAATGACTAAAGCATCCATACAAACTCATTTTCACCATTTCGTTAATGATTAAGAATAAAAATTAATTTTTAGAGGGCGATTCTGGTGAGACAACTCCTAAATCTTAATGCACAAAAAAACAAGACTCACCAGGAACATAAAAGAGAATGTGTGTTTGAGAAGGAGACTCATTTGGTGACACAGAAAAAGTGACCACTCTCTGCAGATGTGACCTATGGACAACCTTCTCAAAATCTCCATTTTCGTGGAATACAACTTCATTGTTCACCCAACGTGCACAAACACTTTCATCCAGTGTCCATTGTGGTTCCCTGAAAAATCATTGCAAAAAACTTAATGAGACAGTGATGTTATGACGACAACAATACTTCATAGCATTTCAATTGACATTTTTTTATAAAAATGGATAGCTCCTGAAGAATTGGGAGGCAAATATGTATCCCCAGAAGAAATATTTATTCCATAATAGATAAAAAAAAACATCTACTTGCCAGGGGAGACCAGGTACCTTCCCATACTTTTTTCAATGTCACATTTTTAATTGTATTCAGAATCAAAGCACTGAAGGAACAAGTGACTTTGTACGCAGTCACGCGCACAAGTGCAAAGTTAAATACACCAAAGGATGAAGTTCGCCATGAAAAAATATTTGACTTAGCCGGGATTCGAACCCGGATCTCCCGATTGCCGGTCAGGCGTGCTACCAGTTACACCACCAAGCCATCTTCTCAGAGCGAACTTCGGGATGGGTTTTACCGAACAAGATGTTGACGTCACAAGTCCACACTGTGGCACATGTGGCGAGGGTCATGTACTAAGCCACTGTCGGGGAGAAAAACCCTTATTTTCCGCTGGTCTGTGGCGACGATTTTCAAAGCACTGAAGGAACAAGTGACTTTGTACGCAGTCATGCGCACGGGTGCAAAGTTAAATACACCAAAGGATGAAGTTCGCCATGAAAAAATATTTGACTTAGCCGGGATTCGAACCCGGCTAAGTCAAATATTTTTTCATGGCGAACTTCATCCTTTGGTGTATTGTATTCAGAATGCTGAACACTTCTCGGAATCTGCAGTGTTTCCATAGAATTAGCCATTGTCTGGCCGTACATAATTATTTTCATGCCGTACCTATATCATGCCTTACATTATTTGAAAATAGCGGCCTTCTGACCACAAAGTGTGATGGAGTAGAAGTTAGCATGATTGACTTTCAATGTGGGGACCAGGGTTCAGTGATTAATTTTATCACCTCCAATTTGAAAATGTTAGCCCGGTAGCCATTTAATTTCAATTGTAGCAAGCCTAGGCACAAGGAGAAATATTTTATCATCGTGATGGCTTTTAGGTAATTTAATCAGTCTTAATCCAAACACGGAGATAGGAAGACTACCCTCGAAACGGCTTGTGTGAACTCAAATTTAATGTTTTGTATAGTACATATTTACTTTTCATCTTCCAAATCAAAAATGAAAATGTCTTTTTTCAAGGGCATTTACCATTAAAGCTAGAGGTAAGTAGCAGCATGCATACAATTGTAATAAAGAAGAATGCTAAGGTAACAACTAACCAATACAGTCACAATCCAGGGTCAGAAGGCCGCTGTTTATAATTATGACAGGCATGTCAAACATACAGTATGGAAAATAATTAATTAAAGCCAAACTATGGCCAATTCAAAGAAACCACCACGAACTCCGAGAAGCATTCAGCATTCTGAATGACATAAAATATATGGCACTGAAAAAGACATAGCAAGGTATGTAACCTCCCAATAAATTCAACAGATTCATGCTTCAATTGGTGGAAGTTAGACATATTTAAATAAATAAAAGATCATAGCACTTTTCCACAATTTTTTACAGCATACAATGCATTTTGGCTCACTGAGCCATCATCTGGTACAAGACCTGTGCCAGACCTGGTTCTTGTACCAGATGATGGCTCAGTGAGCCGAAATGCATTGTACGCAGTAAAAATTTTTGTGGAAAAGTGCTATGATCTTTTATTTATTTAAATATGTGACCTTCAACGGGGGAGAATGAATTTGAATCATTAAACATACGTCCATTTGATAAAAGTTAAAATTGTGCCCACTGAGGTTTAGAAATAAATCCTTAATGATGTTTGTAAATGAAAAAGAAAATGTATACCATCCTTCTTGCTTCTTATGAACAACAGAAAATACTTGTTCTCCAGTTTCCGATTTCCATATGTTTAGATTGTTACTTCCAGTTGGATTAGATGGAGTCACTACAACAAAAATACCATTAAAAATAAAGATAGCACTTCAAAGAAAAATATCAGCACATAAAATACAAGAAAATAATCATTCTAAAGCCGAGCCATAATAAAAAACATCATATGTAAAACTTAGCTAAAGGCATATTTTATGCTCAACAACTCATAAGCCAAGAAAAATCAGAAACTAAGGTTATGCAAGGATTAAGGATTTATGCAAACAGTTCATAAACAGTTATTTACCCATAAATGGTTCCCATGTAAGAAGATAAGTTCCTTTAGGAGAAAATGTTAAATGTGAAACTTTTGGCTGGGATATTTCACATAGTGGCTTCCAAGTAGCAGTTGAAACAACCTTGACCCTGAAAAATACAAGAGAAAATAATCTCCAGTGTGCAACAATCGAAGGTATTTGAAAAAATATACGTAGTGTTCCAACAATTTTCTTTTAATTATGTATACCATCTTTTGAAGAGGATACAAAATATTCTGGTACCTTTCAGTTTCAACCTTTCCAGATTACATGCCCTAAATAATAGCATGCTCTTTACAGTTATAAACACTAAATTAAAATGATGGCATAAATTAATCAGCCCATGTGCAAGAAAATAAAGTGAAATTAATTTAGTTATTTTTGTTTGTATCTAAATCAAACAAAATCCTCCCAGCCCCAAAACTTACATACCAGAAACAATTAAAACGGTGATGAATCAGACCTACATTATACTGCTGCAAAAACTACCAATTGCAATACTTATGCCACCCAAATATAGAGAAAATGGGGTCATTCACTCAAAGCAAAAAGAAGACATTGAGCATGTCAAACCACACAAGAGAAAAATGGGAAATGACACTTATTCCTTCAGAAATTTGCAATGAGTAGACCTCCATAGTACCTCCAGTTGGAGCTTCGATTTATACCCAACCACATCCCTGTGTATGAGATTAGGTATAACAATGTGATATATCCACTATAAACTTGATAAACAATGGATAGTTTAAAAATCAGCCAAAAGGGGATGACTGAGTTGCAATAGTTACACGACATGTAAATAGTTGTTCACGGAAAAACAGCAGAGCGGGATACTTTGGCAACCTATTAAAAAATCTAAATTAAATGAAAAAAATTTTTAACTACATATATAAAAATAGAGTCCAATGCACGAATATGTGGAATAAGAAACATGTGTAGCTAAGAATATATATGTATTTCATACCAAATTTTGTGATTTTGGGGTCCACCAGGACTGTGCACCATCACGCCAAAATTAGTCAGGATTAGGATTGCATTTTCCCAAAACAAATTTATGGGCACATAAATTTTAGAATTCTTGCCAAGACATGAGTGTTGATTGACCTCTAGGAGCATATGCGTAGACCTACTAATGCAATTTCTGGGGTTGGTCATGCACTGCCAGAGGCTTACAAATTAGAATTATTTTCATTTTTGACAAAGAAAAAGAAAACCTCACAATATCTCATGCTAAATAAAACGAATATCTACGGCCACTGGAATGCTCAGATGTGCTATTACTCTATTAGGTATAATCTGCTGATAAAATAACCTTCTGGGATTTTCTAATGGGGTTCATACCAACATTAAAATTTCCCATTCCACATTACATTTCATTTTCAATTTCCCTGAGTACCATCACGAATTTTCAAAACTTCCCTGTAATTATTTCAAATGCAAAGTACAGCAGACTCTGGATTATCTGGCTGCGGAATATCCGTGTTGCGGATTAACTGGGCATGATTTTTACTCTCGTTCAATGATTTTCGCGATATTCATAAAAAAATAAAATCAGACGCAAAATCACAAAATCATTGCATTTTAACCCTTTTAGTGCGGCGCGCCGATTTTATCGGCTTTTTCGTTATTGTTGTTAAATTTGAGGACATTGAAATAAAAAAACTTATATATCAGTAAACTTATAGAAATGTTGCGATTATTGTCCAATTTAATCCCATTAATTAAAAAAAACTGCTTGAAGATATCTACAACATTAACTATATAATGTTTATTTTTCCTAGTTGCTACATTTTATTAATATACCCTCCGCATTTTTCGACTGAACCCCGGGAAGAAGGATAGCATTAAAAGGGTAAATGCTAGGCCACACCGGATTTATTGTTTCCATTACAATCCCTTCGAAAAATGAAATTATTTTATTAACTTACTGACAAGGAATGTTTCAATTTTACTTGGATGTCTGCTCCAGTATTAAAAAGACAATAAGCGGCAGGAAAAAAAATTCTTGATCAATTTAAAAAGATTCTTCAACTGTTAACCAATCTTAAGTTAAGAGAATTGGTATCCACGATCTTGAAATGCATGTTTCATATCGCAAATGCACAATTATTGCTGTGGTCTCCAATGCAATTGAATAGAGACCAAGGGAACCAAATATTTTGTCGAACTCAGGCATGTGACAATTCAAAGTGTAACTGGAGAGAAAGGGGTTTGTAGAAGTGAAGGCAGCGGGTGAAGTGGAGGCAGAGATGAAGAAAGTGGAGATTGCAAGAGTCACACCCAGGCACTCGCCGGCGTGGACAGCCTAGAACTGCTACTGCACGATGTCGCGATTGTGCGCTAGCTCCATTCACAGGAGAAATTATGAAAATTACAAGAAATTAAAATGAGAGTTTGGGTTATCCGTGTTTTCCGATTATTCAAATCATTTCTTGCCATCATTTGCCCGTATAATCGGGAGTGTGCTGCAGTCGTGAAAAGGGATTTTATGGAAAAATGAAGCAAAGCATACTGTGAAATAAACACAGGAAGTAGTAATGAGTGAAATTTGACTCAAGAAGCACCAAGCCAACACCCACTTTACTGCTCAATGTCGATCAAAGTGGTTCAGTCATTCTCTAGATCAGGGGTCTCCAATTTACTAGGCCACATTTCAAGTTCTGTATCGCCCCGCGGGCCGGATAGCAAATTTGCCGATGAATGAAGTATTCGATACCAACGTCTACTGAAGAATCCGGTAGCGTATTTCTTGTTTACGAACAGTTGAAGGCAATTTTGACGTGCAGTACAGCGCTGCAATGCTCCTAGCGGCGTCTCACAGAGTAAAACAAGCGAGAATCGCTCGCTACTTGAAACGAGTGCACGGGCCGTATTTTGAAGACCCCTGCTCTAGATGATTATCAGCCATCTGCATGTTCCTTTCATCCCTCCTCCTCCAAGCTTAACGTGCAAAGAAAAATATCTGGGGACGAGTGGCCGAGAAATGAAAGTATCAAAGGGATCTATCTATCCTTGAGAATAGATATCTTTAAGAGTGACATGGAGATCATCACATTAAAACCCCACTACATTTATAGGTCCAACAGAAACCATAAATTAAGAGAAATATTTTGCAGAATGGATACATGAGGGAAATTCGGTTTTCCCCTGCACAATCAAAGACCTTAATGAACACCAGGCATAATTTCTTTAGAGCATTTCCTTTTTATGTGTTAACGGCTGGTGTCCCAACAGCCCCTCCCACACGTTTACAGACTACGTGTTGTTAACCATGATTTTTTTCTTTTTGTAATGCCTCTGGAGTTTTTCTCTGACCATAATATCCCTGACTCATGAACCCTATTTAAAGACTTTGAAATAAGGGCTCTATGTATTCTAAAGCAGCAATCATTTTCTGCATGACCGCCAAAATAAACTGAGGAAATCCCGAAAGCCCTGATTTTTGATATGGAGCATTTTTACTGCATTTAGTAGGCAATGAGACAAAAATTGAAGCCTAAATTCGGTGCCCTTTAATAGCAGTTTGATTTTTATGATAAGAAAAATAGAGTAGGGAAGGAAATGATGATGCCATACTTTATTTTTTGATACTTTCTGAGAAAGGAACCTCTGAAAAGTTTATTTGAAATACAATTAAATCACCACTTTGCAGTGCATAAACAATGTTTCTAAAACCCTGTCCTAGGTACCAATACACAGCAAATGAAAACTTAACTTTTTAGATAATCATGGACACCACTGCAAAGTTAATTACACCATGGGTGAAATTTGTCATGAAAAGCTCATCAGGCTCAGACAGGATTCAAACTCAGATCTCCCAATTTCCGCTCAGGTGTGCTACAACACATTTACTTTGATGGAAGATAGCTTAAGCTCAGACTAAAGTGATGTGATTCTTGATCATTTTGGTGCTAATTTTCACGCTCATGTTTAGGCACAGAGAGAATTGCCCTGTGTACCATGGCCAATTACAAGAATGAATGCACACACACAAAACAGAAAAAAATCACCCTTTCTATTTTTCTCAGGCATGCTAATATTAACCCATTATTACAGGCATTGGCATGCATTTACAAACTTCCTGTATGATTTCCAAGATGAATACATGTCTTCATGCAATTCCTCATGATTCATCTATACTAAACACACATTCGATCCAGCATCAAAGAAATTCATTAGCCCCCAAAAGCATAAGATTCTTTCCCTGGACTATGATCTAGATATATTTTATGGGATACGGTGAGAGTTTCCCATCAAAACAGAACAACACCAAGATTTGTACCGAAATTGAGAGTTAGAGAAAAGATATGAGTGACTATGATTCATGTGAAAGGGAAGCCAGAAGCTCCTAGAAAACAAAATGCTTCGACACTATCATAGCTAAGAGCAGTCAATTAGATATCTAAGTAAATAGAATGCATAACGATGAGATTAATGCCCTAATCGATCAGAAGAAGGCCACATGATATTACAATTGAGATTTACTAGCAGTCTAGATGATCACTCATCAGCTGTCAATAGGATACACGAAACTCAACTTATTACATCAAAGATTAACTCTCATACCACATGTTTTGGCCAATAGAACTTAGGAAATAATTGAACCTCCATTAAAAACGAATATAATTCATACATTAACCTGAAGGCAGTATAGTGAGGAGAGATGTAGCAGCAATAATATATACTAAAGCTGTACATAAACCTACCACCCATAACTAACCCACAAAACGAAATACGAAAATAATATTAAGATATTGCACTCAGTATACTCACACAGTGCCGTTTGCCCAAGCGAAGTATTGACCTTCGGGACTGAAGACCATCACTTTACATGTTTTGCTGTCATCTCTCGTGAAAGTTGTGATAAGATCGTACGTGGGAGGTCCATAGTTTAAGGAGATTCCAGTTGATCCTCGCACTGTGTTGGACAATTACAATAAGATGCTATATATAACCGTGCTGGGTGGTGGGTTCAGCAACAAGAGCATACAAGTGATGCAACATGGTAATCACTAAACCATATCTTGAAGAGTAATTAATCGGTCCACATTGCAAATTACTTGACAAGCTAATTGCAGAGGGAATTATATGATAAATTTAAAAGTATGACATTAAAACTAATTTCATGGTAATTAATGCTCGATTAATATGCGCATGGAATTCAACTTTGCGCACACAGCAATTTGAATACGAAATACAAAGCTCGGAATCAAATTATTTTGCACTCAATTTTAAGCGTAACCAGGCGCCACTTTTAAGACTTGAATTTAGAAGTAAATAAATACGGAAAACATGCTTACTTGCAACAGCAGGAACATATTTTGCTGGCGAGGCCATTTTTGGACATGTGGATAATCAACACCAACAGCCATCAGTTTATCGCCACGAGTGGTTATCGCAGAAGGAAACAAATGAGTTGCAAATTGTTTTTCACGCACCAATTGTCCCGCGCAGTTTGAAAACCACGATCCCTGAGTTTAAGTATTAACTGATATTATTTACCAATAGACCACAAAAAAATCATTATATATTCATATAATGAATTATTATTAATATAATTTTTTAAGTGAATTTTTACATGCTCATCATTGCTGGAAACTATCCATAAAAGTATTGCTTGAAAATGTTACACAGTGATTAATTATATGAATTTATTTGTATTTGGTATTTGCAAAGGGTGACTTTGGACAGTTACTAAAGCATGCTAAGCAAGTATAAAAAATATTGCTCTCACCCTTCTCACAGTTACATAATCAGGGTGCAGGAAATACAAAGACTTTAGTGATGAATATTCACAGAAAGCTGTGGATACTGTTAAAAAGGAAAACTATCCATAAAGAAAGCAGTTGATAAATATAGTGTCACTAAATCAACTCTCCTGAAGAAATTAAAAGGGGAGAATCTCAATCCACATGGAGGACAGACAGAATTGTTGGCAAATGAAGAGTCAGTGTAGTGCAAGGAATCTTAAAAATAGCTAATTGGGGATTTCCTATTCAAAAGTTTGATTTCCACTTACTTGTAAAATCGTATCTTTATAGAATAGGTCGGACAGAGAAGCGATTGAAAAGAAATATGCCTGGTATAGATTGGGTTTGCACCTTCCTTAACCCTTTCATGCCGGATATTGGGTGGAGCCGACGGGAATTTTCATACGCATAACACCTGACGTCGGGTATTACTGTCGCAGATTTCTCACTGCAGACGACCGGACAGCAGCTCTGGCCGACGCGATGGAAGCGAAGTGACCGCTGAGGTGGCAATTGTGGAATGCATTCATGTCCGGCCTGAGACCCAGCTTAGCGAGTCCTTAGGGGCACTCCTTGGCAATAAAGCCCAACTGTCCCACTCATTTATGACCATCCTCACCACAGGAATCCGTTGCAAAGTGATTATAGTGTCATTAGTTTTTTCAGTGATATATTTCATTGCATTCTACAATGTTTTTATACTTTGAAATGAATTCTTCGTTTTGTTCTCTGCCCAAGGAATTTTTAAACGGAATTTTAGCGTTAAAAGTAACAGACTTCCGTATTTATAATCTTCGTAACTTATAATTACTAACTTTGTTGCTATTATTGCTAGAAACCCATTTAAAATTCCGCAATGCTTAAAAAACATTAGTAATTCTTTTAGAAGAGTAAATGTTAAAAATCAAATACAGTGTATGGTTGAAAAAAACACTGGTAACACACTAAGGCCCTGGGTACGATACGAGCGGCGAGCGGCGGGCGGCAAGCGGCGTGAGCGGTGCCGCTCTGATATCGGTCCTCATTTAGTTGCGTGTAAATCCATTGAGGGTGGGTACGATATGTTTGAGCGGCGAGCGACAGTGAGCGGCGCCGCCCAGTGCCGCTCATGGTTCCAAGTCCAGACCGATTTCTTTTCCACTGCCGCTCGCCGCTCAGTAGATTCATCCTTCAGTGTAGTTGAAAATGTGTTCGGAGAAACATCAAAGTAGTGAGAATACGGCCAAACAAAGGAAGAATGAAGTTAGAAAAGGTGAGAAACCTGAGCGGTTAGAAAATTGCCGCTCGTATTATAGCCACCGCTGCCGCTCACGTGCCGCTCAGGTTGCCGCTCGCCGCTTGCCGCTCACCGCCCGCCGCTCGTATCGTACCCGAGGCCTAATAAGTTGACTGTGGATTCGTGTCATGTTGGGGTTAGATGGTCTTGACCAGTGGCCGAGGTAAGGGGCGGGGCCCCAAATCTGAGAGACAAAAAAACCCAGGCATCTCACCCCCAAAAAAGAGCTCCATACACTATGAGGTTTAAAATATTCTTATGCTACTCATAACACGAAAATGTTTTCCTATTGTAGTCGCCGGCAGGAAAAGGTCACAAGGGAGAATTAACTGTCAGGCTTGCAGAGAATATGAGCTGCAGTATCCTCACATACTATAAAGGAGTATTTTGATAATTTGGAACTGACAAAGGAGGGAGTTCCACCGCAGAAGGTGGTTAATTATGATGAAATTCTATTCAGAACCCTCGTAAATTAAGTGCTATAGCCACTTTCATGAGTAAATATGGTAATCATACAGATATATTTGTTTTTCCAAACGTACCTGATATTATGTTTCTTTGATTAAGCTCAAATTCTTCGGGTTCTAGTGAAAACCATTGAAAGCCAGGGTCGTTTTAAGTTTGAAAATTTAACCCTCTCCCTATTGAAGTTTAAATGCCTCATTCTCCACTCCGTCCTAACCCGGCCGAAAACGGCCGCCACCATTTAAGTCGCTCTTTCATAAACCGGCCGAATCCGCCCGGCCTGCCCTGCTATACTTGGGGAAGCCTTTTGAGCTTCATAGGCATCTGTTCTATCTGAGAGTGTTTATCTTTGCTAGCCCAAGCGTCCTTCCTATCTCTCGTTTCATTAAGAAGAAGCAGAACGTCGTCACCATAAGCTAAAATCCCGAGACAATAAGGTGCTTTGTTCCAGCGTGGCACATTAACTGAGAAATAATGAGAGAAGATTTTTAAGCCATTATGATGGGATTTTTAGGAGGGCCAGTTTTGAAATGGTATGATACGAAAACCCTAGGCCTGTCCTGTGTTATTTAGAGTGACTGTCACATCTAATGGCGATATTTCTTTCTGTGTGGTTAGGCACAAGCTCACGCTTTTCCTATCTCAAATGGCAAGGAGGCGAAGCTCAGCTCAAATGAAAAGAAAATGAATCACCCTCACTTCTGTTTGTGGGTGGTCACAGGCACTCTCACACTATTCCTATCTCATATGGCGAGGAGGCGAAGCTCAGCTAAAAGAAAAAGAAACCTAATTCCCCTCAGTTCTGACCATGGATTCGTTAAGTGAGGATGCTATTGCAGAAGAAGTGAACAGAAGCGAATTTTTGAGTGATTCAGATAGTTCTAGTTGTTTGAATGGAGAAGAAGGATACAGTGATAGTGACAGATCAAGTGAAGTAGAACTGGAGGATGACGTTACCCCAAGTACGAGTGATTCAAAAGGTGATGATCAGGTGCATGACTCTTGGAGGGACACCCTGATTTTTGAAGAACCGTCGGAGTTCAAAGAAGAGAGAGGGCCTATTCATAATTTGGCGATAGGTGACAATGAATTTTCCTTCCTAAAATATATGCTAGGGGGCGAAGATTTTTTTCACAACATTGTCAAGAACACAAACAAATATGCAGAACATCTTCAACATTCCTCAGGAAAGGCTGACAAGGACTGGGTAGATGTTACGTGCGATGAAATGGTGGCATACATTGGAGTGCTAGTATACATGGGAATATTCGATTTGCCTGAAAGCAGGGATTACTGGCATAGCCAAGATATTGACTGCTCAATTGTTCGTGACTGTATGACCTTTGGAAGATACACAAAAATTTCAAAATATTTCCATATTAGTGATATAACTCAGGAAAAAAAAAAACAGGGAGAGGAGGGTTTTGATGTATTGCATAAAATTAGGCCGGTTCTTGATGTAATGGAAACTTTTCAGCATAAGTATTAACCAGGTAGGGAATTAAGTGTTGACGAGGCGATGGTTAATTTTAAAGGACGTCATTGCATCAAACAATACATCCAAGGAAAGCCAACGAAGTGGGGATTTAAAGTTTGGGTTTTAGCAAGCTCCCATGGCTACGTCCTGCAGGGAAATGTGTACTTAGGGAAAAAAGATAAAAGAAATCATGAAATGTTTCTTGGGACGCAAGTTGTAATGAATTTAATGAAAAAATATTTAGGGAAAAATCATCATGTGTACTTTGATAGCTTTTTTTCGAGTGTATCTCTCATGAAATTATTACTTATGAATAACACATACGCATGCGCTACTACAAGATCATCTCGTAAAGAATGGCCTGTGGAATTTAAATATCCAAAAAAACTTAGATTCCAAAGAGGAGAGAGTAGAAATTTACAGAGCGGAAAAGTTACTGCAACGGTTTGGCATGATAATCGGGATATTTGTATCCTTCAAACCAATTGCGATCCCAATAACAAAGTCTATGTGCAAAGAAAAACAGGAAAAGGGAACAAACAAACTATGGTGTCCTGTCCAAATTCAGTTGCATTGTACACCAAATACATGGGTGGTGTTGAGAGAGCTGATCAAAGTAGGTGCTATTATGGCTTAGGTTGGAAAACAAAAAAGTGGTGGAAATATTTATTTGCCTTCGTCGTAAACACGGCTATAGTGAACAGTTTTATTTTGTACAAAGAAACCAATTCACCCTCAAATACTAGGCATGGAGTTGCACAGAAGAATTTTCGTTTAGCACTTTACTGGCAGATGATAGGGAAATTCTCCTCGCGTAAAGTAGTGGGACGTAAAAGAATCCTTCCGATGGGCACATTTTCACAGAGACATCAACACTCTCTTGTAAAGATCGTGGGGAGAAAAAAAGTGTGCGCCTATTGCAGCTCAAAGAAAAGAAAAACTCCTGCTGGTAGGAGCATAGAAATGTCATGGAAATGCATCGGATGCGATTTACCTCTTTGCAAAATAGGATGTTATCATCAATATCACCAAGAGAATGGAGTTGAAGGAGGGAATTAAATTCAATATAAGGTAAGGCCAACTTCTTTCAATAAATTAATATATTCTTAAAACGTATACAAAATTTAAAACAAAACACTTAAATATATTTCAAGTTATTGCAAGTTAATTGAAGTAACCTGCGTCAGTTCCTCATAGCGGAGAAAAATAGGTCTACCAGTGGGGCAAATGGGTATTTAAACTTCGTGCATGATGGGGAAATGTTTATGGCCGGTTTCGGGCGGTTTAGGAAGGAGAGGGTTAATTGTGTGGTTTTAATATAATGTTTTTATTTAGTTTTGTGGAAGTTTGATATATTTTTATATTAATACCCTCATTTTATTTTGATGAATGATATAAAATATCTTAATAATACACAATTTTGTTTTAATGTTTAAAGTTTTGAAAATTATACTATAATTCCTGACTAAAATCTAAAATGATTGACATATGGTTACTTAGTTTTTGTTTACATTGTCCTGAAAAATCATTTATTTAAAAAAATAAATTAGAGTCCCAAGTCACCCATATGGACTGCATACCTGGATCTAACATTATTTACAGGGGATCCCAAGCCACCCCATAATATGGTGTGACTTGGGATAGTTCTAATTACATAGTTAATAAAGCTGCAAATGATTACCCAATAATTTTTTTGTAATTATTCCTGACACATAGGTTGCACTTTGATATTGATTTCAAAAAATTTAACTGAAATTGAAGAGACAAGTTGAGTTTTGAATGCTAAAATCATCCCAAGTCACCCATTTTGATGGTACTTGAATTGATGGCAAGGGTGATAATAAAGAACAAGTGCATTAAGTTTTTCTACAATAATTTGTTTTTATTTACCTGTATTGTATTTAGACTTAGCCTTCTCTTACCTTTCCTTATTTTAATATGTATGGACTATATCTGCATAATGTCAATTAAGAATATCATGGATATTACAACTTTGATAGCTACGTAATGTTATTTTTAAAACTTGTCATGGATGTTACAAATAGGATATCTATGTACATATTGTTATTTTTATCACTTGTCATGGATGATATAAATAGGATATCTATATGCTGGCTAAATATCCATTATCTAATGATGTTTTGTATACAAACCTCTGTATTTGTCAGTAAACTAATGTTTTGAATATATCAACCTTATCGATACCTCCGCTGCATAAATGCTCAACAATCGTTTGCCGAATCAAATTCGCTCATTTAGTAATACATATAAGGGCTATCTAGATGAGCAGATTTGATTTGGTAGGCGATTGTTGAGCATGTATGCAGTGAAGGTATTGTTAAGTAGATGGATGGATATCATCTGCTGCTTGGATATGGTCTCATGAACACCCCAATTTCTAGCACGACTGAATTCCTTTAGCACTTCTGAACTCAGTGAGAGGATCCATGCTTGAAAGTCAACCAGACACAACCAAAGACAAGAACCAAATGAGAAAGAGAAAATGACAACAGCGTGGTGTATAATTGAAGCCAGGGATCCCAGGCTAGATGATCCGACCCCCCACACTTTGCAATAGCCTCTACACCACTCCAATCAGCCATTTACGAGGCTGATCCACTCTGCTGAGCTGAGCATGTAGAACAGACATAAAACACTGCTGTAAAGGAATAGAGAGCATGAAAAGCTCTTGAATGTGAGACTCAAGGTAAAAGTAGGGGGGTAAACTTGAGGAGGTAGATCGATTTTACTATTTGGGCAGCACATTAAAGGAAAATGGATACACCATTAAGGGCGTATGAAAGGAATTACATAAGTGAAGGAGTTGTTCATGAACAGGATGGAGCTTATGAGGGGATCATTATGTAAAGGCCTCTATACACGGTGAACCATCATGCGGAATGATCATGTGATCATTCACAGGAACATGCAAGCAAAATAGAACATGTTCTAATTTTCACTTAATGATCATGGGCATGAAGCTTCACTCGTGAATTGTTCCGTCATACACGGTGAATGATCATGCGCATGAAAATGCAAATGAAATAATTCGCCGACTGTTACGGCCTTAAGAGTTTAAAGAAAAGGTTAGGGAAGAGCCTGATCTGGAGTATAGCGCTTTACAGTACAGAAATGTGGACACTAAGGAAGGAGAAGACTTGATGGGTGTGGAGAAGAATAGAGAAGGTGAAGTGGATGGGAGGACGAGGAGTAACGAAGTGCTGGAGATGGTGGGTGAGGAGAGGCAGCTTTTAGATGAGATTTGGAGGACACAGAAGGTATGGATGGAAGGATTACTCAGAGAGGAGGGGATGTTGAAAACGGTGTTGGAGGGCAAAATGTTAGGTAAACGAGGGAGAGGAAGGAAGAGAATAGGATTTTTAGATAGAATGAAAGGGAGTTGGCTTTATAGTGATTTGAAGAGCACACGAAGGAAGGGGAGGCTGCCAGAATGCTTCTTAAGTACTCCATGGAAACCTACCTCAATCAGTAGAATACTTTAATAATAGGTAATAGGCAGATCAGATATTCCGACCCCAAGAGACTCAGAGTCTACATGCTAGGCATAGATTGAATGTACTTTTGCAAAATCTTGCCATGAGGGACAGTGGATGGAGGCCCAGGGTGGGTCATTAGAGGATACAGTCATGGGGGCACCAAGTAGTTCAACTTATATGTTCAGTCACCTTGGGAGGGGGGGGTGGAGAGTAAGGAAGTGCCACCACGAAGTGAACCCGATGACGACGCCTCCTGGGTAGGGATAGGGATGGAAGGAGTGGGATGGAAGAATTCTACGCTGTTATTGGGGCGATGTGGGCTAACATTAGTGAAATCATTTGATGTGCCTACAGGAGGGAAGATATTCCTATGGAGAAGAAAAATTTTCACAACACCATAGAAGCCATGCAGGACAGATATAATTTTACAGTCATTATAATTTTAGAATGACTCCATATTTCCAGGCCCAAAAAAATGATAAATAAGAGGGAGACATAGGCCAAGGGTTAAGGTTAGACATAGGTGATTGTTTCAGGGAGGTTAATTTCTTTTCACAGCACCACGGGGGTAAAGTAAATATGGGATACCTCCCAGTGATAATAAATTGGAGCTCTTTTATGCATTGACATATGTGGCTTTTAGATTTTCATTGCTTATTTTTAAACATTATTTACTATTATCCTTTTGGAATATCTTTGCAACTGGCCCAGTCATGCAAGCTCAGAATGTTTTGAGTGGAGTGGCGGCAGGAGGTAGGACCTGCGACACTATAGGGAATGGGGAGAGAGAGAGAGAGGTGGACAATGTTTTCTCAGAAGACTTTGTAAGTAAATAGAAATGAAATGCTGTCTCAAAAACCCTCCATTGGCAACATAGCTAACTAACTCACGAAGGATGCAACATGGAGGACTGAAATCGACAGAATTTCCCAGAACCTATGCTCCACCTTTTGCATTTTGGTTGGTTTTCAAGAAGTCAGGAATTTATTTGCCCTGCTCCCTCAACCCCCAAGAAACTTGGGCCTGCCTCTCAGTTAAATAGATATCTGAAATGAACTCTAAGCTGCTGAAATATAAACTTGCATCTGTGAGCCACATTAAATATTGCTCCTGCACCACACCTAATGAGGTGGGTTGCAGGGAAGTCGAAAATTGCTGGGGTGGATTGATGGGGTGGACTCCCATAGTTTCTGTAAAAATTGAAAAGATGGCAATCTTTAAGGTGGCTCTCCAATGAAAATTTTTATTCCACTGGTGTAAAAAAGCAATGTTTAAAAAATAATTGATGATTATCTAAAATCCACTTCTTCACACGTATCAGACCTCAGGTGCATTATCTCTGAGAGGTATTGCATTCCCCCAAGGAACCACGGAGAGACAAACCTCCCAAAACAACCAGTGGTGCAGGGAATTAGGGGGGACAAAACCCCCCCAGAGCTCAGAGAAATTTTAAACTTAAATCCATTTTACTTGATTTGATTAATATTACTAATAGAATTGTGTGAGGAACAATAAAATGTACCACAGAAAGCCTTAAAACTTACTATTTTTAACAATTAATCATAAAAATTTTCAGGGGGAGGGTCCTGGCACCTCCTTTCCTGGCTGGTATTATATAACCCCCAGACCTCCAGTATTAGTTGCCCCTAAAAACCCTTCTAGCCTTAATTCCTAGCTGCACCACTGAAAACAACAACCTCAATCTGACTTTGGTGCAGGTTATTACGAGGATGTGGATAGAGGATGAGAGAATAGAACTAATCCTTTTGTTCAATGAAATTTATTTTGCTGCAGCATGCAGTGCATCAATCAAATTGTCTCTGTCATGCTTATATTTACAAGCAAACTGTAATCATAAGCTATATACATTGATGGTAATAGAACAGGTAGGAGATATCCATTGGATTGTCCAAAAATGTCAGCATTTCCCTCAGCCAAGAGCATGGATGAGATCGCTTAGGGTTACGTTTGACAGGGCCTTGTTGGCAATTTCAACAATTTTGTCGGAGAGAATGCCACTGATTTGTGGGCTGTAGGCATCAATCACCTTGGGAGCAATATCACTGATGAGCTTGTTTGCCAAATCACTCTCGTCGCCACCATCTAAAAGTCCTTCGAAGTGGGTCTGTAAGAAGAGAGTAATGTGTTATTAATGAATGCCTAAAGGATAAGGAATCTGAGAGTGATAGCCGTGATGGTAGGTAACAGGGTGCCTCGTTTCACTACTTTGTACTGGGAACGAATTGCAATGGCAGTTACAAATGGGGTTGCCCACATGGCCAAACGTTGCAGAGCCACAATTTGGTGGTTTCCTATTTCTTTCTATTGCCCAAATTGAAAGATTATTACTCCTGGAGTTCGTATTTCACGATTTTAGATTTGTAAATGACTATATCTATATTTTGCGATTAAATGAAAGGTGAAAAATATCAAGTATGCGAATACGCGAAGGCTAAGTATGAATGCTGGGAAAAGCCCGTGTGATGCCATTCTGGTTCCGGCTGCTGCTGTGTGAGGTCACCTTTGTGTGAGGCTACGAGCACCGCTATAATGCAGGCTGCTAGCAGAGTACCCTGCTAGAAGGTAGTGCTTGGCTTAAATAAGGATTATTAATACCCTATCAAACAAAGGAAACTTTCCGACCATAGGTAATTTTATTATTTGATTATTAAGAGATGTTTCCCTGAGGTCTGTGCCTCATGCATGCATACGTAATCTCAGACAATTTAAAAATCCTGACTACTCATATAGCATCTGAGCCCCTGTGACGTCATGTGGAGTGGCATCGCATGGCCGCCAATCTGGCCTTTTTCAAATGAGGTTAAAATTGACCATTAACATTTGTCTAAACTGGGATTTCTAAAACTGAATAATTTGTGTATCATGAATTCAATAATGGTGGATAATGCATCGCAATCAATACCATTTAATTTCTTTGATGAAGGGAACTACCCTATTGTGACTTTTTTATATCATAATATGGTATTGTCTTGTATATGTGTATAATCAGTTTAAATAAGACATTCTTAAACTAAAAAAACTTAAAATGTGACTTGACTATTTTTTTATTACGATAAAAGTAAAGGTAGCTCAAGATATCTTTTGCAGTACCTAAGTATAAAGTATGTATGTTTGTATGTTTACATTCCCTTGAGTTTTTTCTGTATCCACCTCTAACCTAGACTAAGCTATATCCGTGCCAAAAGGGCAGATCCAAGTTTTTTTCCAAGTAAGTCTATTTTAGCTTTCAAAATATTTGTCTCAAGCCTTTAAATTTCTGCAAAACACAACAGAAAAATAGTCCTTTATTTTTCCAAACCAGAGGAATATAATGCAGTTTTTATTGGACACAATGAATATTGGCAAATAAATCTCAGTTTATCAGTGCGACCTGCATTTTTCTTAAATTAGATGAGCATTTATGAAATCTCCCAAGATCATCTCTGCCCACAACACACAATCCTATTCCTCTCTTTCTGCCATGAATCAATTTAGGATTTTTACTGGTTTCCCATGTCGTGGCATAAAACATGTAAATAAGTCATGGAGAAAAGTAAGTTATCTCCATATTATGCAATAGTCCTATGATGTGAAGATACAAAAAATATTGAAAATTGTCCAGCCATCAACGTTGTAATGAAGAAATATTCGTATTTATTCATTTTCCTTTCTAAATTCTGTGTTGAAATATCGTCACGAAGTCATTGCGTCATTTACCGCAGAGATTGAGATTAGGGCTAAAGAGCATTGTGGGTTGCCATGCAAACAGGCGCTTAAAGGCTATTGAGTTGACGAAAAATATAAACGTGACTGGTTAAGGGGGATTTTGCTACCATTATTCTCTAGGATAACTCCTTCACCAAAAAATACGGTCTCCATGAGCCGAATGAAATAGGCGGCAATTTCGTGTCTATAATAATTTCAAAACTTGGGAAAAGAAATGCTTGAAAACTGAATCAATTTTTCCGGAATTGAAAAAGACAATATTATAAAATACTGAAAAAATGTCGCATCAGCTGTGGTGACATATGTGAAAGCGCATTCTTTCCTCGAAAGGAAATGTTTACAAGAGCGCTTATCGGCATCTTCGAGTGAGAATGAGATTGAAATGACAGAATCAAAGATCGCGAGATACAATTGATGGTTCTGATTGGCTTACTTCGATGATAGCGTCTGTTTTCGTGTCGTTTTTTTCGATTGGAAATGTTATGTATTTCAATAAATGAAATTTCAGGCACCGCAATTTCGATCGACTACGCCGACGAGACTGAGGGAGAAAAATATTTGAGGATTGGGGTTAATTTTCAGGGTCATCTACATCAATACACTGACCCTCAAGCTGGCTCAATAGACGTGTGGAAGGGGGTGTTAGGACAACAGCCGTTTACTCATGAAATGGAAATGCTCTAACAAAATTGCGCCTAGCATTTAATGAAGTCTTTTAGCGTGCGGGGGAAAACGAATTCCCATACCTATCCGTTCCGCAAAATATCCCCCTTCACTTATCGTTCCTGTCGGACCTGGAAATGTATTGGGGTTCTAATATGATGTTCTTCGAGTCGCTCCTAAAGATATCTATTCTCAATTGATCAATCATTCTAAGCCTAGAGCGTAGCGCCCAATACTCTAGCGGCTCCTAAAATGCCCTTAACATCTGGGTAATACTTTCTGTACGTCCGTAGCAGTTTTTGACCAATCACGCAGCTTTCCTTTGTGTTTTATTAAGTCCACGGATTAAGCCTTTCTGCACAGCATACCATATGCTCGCTGTATATTTAAGGTGTGGTCTAACGAGTGCGAAATTGTACCTCTCTTTTACTTTCTCAGGATGATGCATTTTTGTAGGGCTTCAGTCCCCACCCGAAATGTTTTCTTTTACTTTCTCAGGATGGTGCATTTTTGTAGGGCTTCAGCCTCCACCCGAAATGTTTGTGGAATAGTACTGAGTTTTGTTTCACCATGAATATTTCATCGTTCCACCAAGTAACGCCCAAATCAGTTGATTTTATTCGAAATATTTCCCCTTGTGGAGACTGCCCGCAACACATATACAAAGGAGACCGCTAGGCGAGAGGCATCTATGCTCACTCCGTTTTTCCATATGGTTACATTTCATAACGAAATATAGAACAGATTTAATGAAATGCAAGGTTTTCCGATGGGAGCGAATCAACGACGAAATGTCAGTATAGGCAACTCGCATACCACACACAAGCTCCTCTGAAGAAGAAATTTCTGGCTACATGTTTGGTGATAATAATTACACATGTTACCATCTTTTTTTTTCAAAATTTCCATTTTCTCCCATTATGATCGCCATATTCGATATTTTATGAATGGACCTAGCCAACGGCTAAAAACGAGAATGTAATTCACATGTAGTAAGCAATAGGCAAACGCCGGAGATTGGGTTCAAAAGTATCTACGTTGTTATTCAATGAATAAAGGCAAACTATTTTGTGTTTCGGAGTGATATTTATAGTACGCAGTGAAAAATGGTTTTATGAAAAAGTTAATATATATTAAGGTTTCATCTCAGTGCAAAATAAAATAATTTGTCTGTCGATAAACTCAAAAATTGCCACTTATCACATCTATGCCAAAAACTTGTGTTTTTACAAGTCAAACATTTTGATATAGCAGGGAGAATGTTAAAGCATTTAATGACGCCTATTTTTTCTCTCTTGCCTAAGCAGTTATATATATATATTAATTTTATACACTTAGGCACAACCGTGAGTAAACCCATCTATTCCCTCCAACATGATCGCATTAGCGTCGCTACTGCTAGTGTCGCGTCGGGTCTGCATGACCCGAGCGATTATTTTGATGGATAAAATTTACTTTTAGTTAAATGATGTATCAATGAGTACACCATAATTTTCTTTAACCACTCTTGTAATGCTGTTTGAACTTCGGTTACACGATTTTCCAATATGAGTATCGATCCTATGCAATCGCTCGGTGTTGGAAATATCTATGTCCTCAATGCAAAATAAAATTTTTGACTACGAAGTTTCAATTCTAAGCACTAAATTATTATAGTCTTATATTAACGAATGTTATATTCTGATGTCTCCCTTAAAATTGAATTTCTATTTCTTTTATGATTTGGGTAGTGTGACCCTACGCGAGTACTTTGCAACTGCCAGTAATACAGCAAAGTCAACGACGTAAACGTCTAGGTCCAGAGAGAGTATAACTAAGTTAAATAGGGGTTGGTAATGCATTATAATGTTATCGTTACCCAATTTAGTATCACGCGACTACTTGAGTGTATACTAATTAGATTAAAACCATATATCGGACAAATAGATACAAAATTATATGAAATAAATGTTACAGCCAATCCTGCTTCTCAGCCACAAAATCAAAGATTTTTTAGCAGAGAATTTGTATGGGAAATAAAATAGTAGAATCGAGAAGCCTGTTACAATGTTGCACTTCTATAGAAATGGGATATCAAACGATACGTAATAATTGCCTCGTTGTAATAAAGTAAAAATTCATTATTTTATCACTGTTACAGAGTTTGTAAGTTATTAATTAGGAAGGTGCCTATTCAAATGTCATATTTATACATAAGTTTTACCATCCGATGTACTCACATCCAAGCCCACGACGTTGAATCCTAGGTCCAAGTTTCTGACAAAGATGAAACCTTGATCATCAGTTCCAGCAGTAACCACAACGGATGCACTGAATTCCTTTACTGTGAGGCTGTGGAGAGACAAGTCAATTTGAATAAAAATAATTACGTAAATAGTATTGCGCACGAAATTTTACGCCAAAAATTAGCATCCACATTATGCCATAAGCCTGAATAAAAATGGGGATTATCAAACGTCAATTCCCAAAGCTATAGCACAATAAGCCAATTATTTTATAGCCACCAGTCATAAAAAGTCCAATTATGAGAGCATTTTTTAAAATTTCTTATAAATGGCAAAGACATCCCTTGTCGGACAAACATCATAATCATCTGTGGATTTCAATCATGAAAGCGAAATATTTGAACAAAATATGTGAACAGCATTTGCTTTGAGTTATTCAGAAGCGGTAGAACTTCCATAAATTTAAAAAATATTATTGGAAATGGAGAAAAGATTATGGCTAAGCATTACGAAATACAGACTCCGATTGAACGTTATGGGCAAGAATATTACGAAAGAGGGTCCACAAGTCGGCCTCTAAATGTGTTTTCACTCTCCGCGCATTTAAATGGGTTTACAAAAGTCGCCACTCGCGTCGCTGACGGACAAAATGTTCCGAGTTTCACGGGGAAATAAGGTATAATCAGGGGTTTTAACCGAAATTTATATATACATGCCGATGTGATCTATGAAATTCATGACTCTATAATTTGATTCCTTGCAATTACAAACATTACTATGCAAAATATTAGAAAAAAAGTGAATCACATTGCACTCATCGCCGCGACTCGGACATTTTTGAAAACCGATTAAAATCAGGAATGGCAAGTGAAATGAGACGAAAATGTTTCGATTCGACCCGGAGGGAAACGAAAATACGAGGCCTAGGTTTAGTTTCGTTCCTGCACGAAATTAAAATCACCGAGGAGTTTAGTTTCAACCCGGGACGAAACTTTACTCCCGGGAACGAAACTAAATTAATCGAAACTCCGCTACTCATTGTTAAGTTTCGATCCCGGAAGTTGAGTGGAGCAGGATAAGAGGGAATAGTCTCCACCCATTGCGTTTGACATACGTGTATAGAGGTTAAAAAATGAGCTTAAAAATCGAATGGCCGGTTTGCGTTAACCGCTCTCCTGTAAGTGGTAAAAATATGAGTGCCCCATGCATCTAATGCGGTAGGCCAACCCCTTACTTCATTCAACCATACTTCGTACTCGGCGCGATGGTCGAAACTAAACTATTCGAAGGTGAAGCACGTGGTCCCTCCGGTGCGAAATATTATCTGTGTTTCGTGTCGTCCCACAGTTTTACTTTAGTTTTGACCTGAAGTAGTTTTGACTCCGATTTCGTTTCGAGCCTGAGTTTGGCTTCCCGGGTTTAAACCCATTTCGTTTAGTTTCTACATTTCGCTCCAGGGAACTAAACTATTGAAATTTTTAATGGTTTTCACTTTCGTTTAGTTTCCCTTGCCATCACTGATTAAAATGCGACCGAAGTGGCAGCAGAGAATAATCTTCTATGGGATGGAATTGGATCTCCTCTATGCTGTCCTCATGGTAAAGGGGCTGGATCTAAAGTTGCCTCTCAAGATTGGACGGATTTTACTTACTGGAAGTCTCCTGCTCCGTAAACGGGAAGAAGGTCTGCAATTTCTCCATCAATGTCGTAATGTCCTTTCGCCTTTATCTCCGGAAGGCTGAAGTTCACGGCCACAGACAATCCGAATACATTTATCTTCGTGTAGTCGATGGAATAGCTCGAGAGTTCAGTCAGATTTCCATGATCAAGGTTTCCACTCAACCTGAAAGTACGATATTTGTTCTTTTCGGAGGCGATATCCACAATGATTTGAGGAAGACATCGTGTGTTGCCGTCAACTTGCCACAGCATGCGCAAAATATCTAATAGTTGGAAAACGATAAAAAGTGTCTAAACTGAGTAAAATAGCAACAAAGGCAAGTTCATAGCTAGTCCCCACCTTTTTTCTACCCCGTCATGTTATTTATTCATGAAACAATGAGAAAGTGGGATTGTTAAGTGGTAAATTATGAAGATATCTCGCTCAGTATGCTCGGTAGCTAGTGCTTTGTGATCTCCATTTGATTCTCAAAACAGCGTTACATTATGCATGGATTAAAACTGACAATCCGCTAGAACTATAAAAAAATAAATAAGAACATAATATACATTTTATTTTTATCCAAAAGAACCAATTTTGATATTACATATAACAAATCAAACTTAAATCACTGCTTTCTTCGAAAGTTTAAAGCATTAAAATGCAAGGTTGAGAAGCCAAGGGGCATGAGTGATTTTTTTTCTATGTTGAGTCAGGTACAGAATTTGATAGATTAAATATACATTAATTTGGTAGCCAAAAGATACGAATTCTTCTCTACTCTGTGCCGATATCAAATGGAAAATCAAATACACTTCTAAAGATCTAGTTGATCTAGTTTGTTTTCTGTACCTAATTTCTGTTCTTAACTCTGCTTAGAAAAAATCACTTGTACACCTTGTCTTCTCATCTCCATCAATTTTGCAATTATTGCAGCCGGCAATAATACTTTTCCCATCGCAGGCGGAGCCAAAAGCACAATCTTAGGCTGCCCCAACGTAGATGAATCACTGGTAATAATGAAAATTCACCAGAAATTAAGTGAAAAAAAACACACCATGAGTATTTGGACTAATTGTAATTGGAATGCAGAAACATTCGCTTCCATCTTACTTGGCGAAATCCTGCTGGATGTCGAAAGGAAAATGCTCCACGTAAAATGGATCCAAGGGCGGTATTCCGTATTCAGGGAGTCCCTCGGGGAATTTGGATTTCAAACCTTCCAGAAATGCCTTGAGCTTGTCATCCAGGGAGGAGGAGAGTTGTGGGTCAAGTATCCTCCTGACTTCCTCAACTAGAAAGGACAGTAAGTATAATAAGAGAATAAGAATCCTCCTGAGAACTGATTGTAGGCGAAATAGTTGGGATTTCTTGAAAATGGACGACTGTTTGCGCCTAGGTGAAACAAGGTGGCATGGTATTTGGATGAGGCGACCGACAGCTGAGGCCATTTGCGCCATGAGGGGAGGGTGAGGAGGGAAGGGTGGAGAGAAACCTGGCGTCGGCATTAGCCTGCTCTTAGCTAAAGGCGCTAAAGGGACCACGGCTTAACGTCCCATCCGACGGACGGAGTGTTGCGCTTGAAATGTCCCCCACACAACATTCAAGCAGGGATCGTGCAGTCTTTGAAAATTCTCTGTTACCGCTGGGATTTGAACCCGAGCCCCCGGGAGAAAAACCAACACTCTACCAACCACGATTATCCGATCCCCTTTATGGGCCTTATGGTAGAACTTATTGTTAGAATTGGAACCAATATGTAGTATCTGTCTTGGACTAAATATTTAAATCGTATGGAATTGGGTTTACCGAGTAAAACCCAATTTCAATAATAAATATTAGGAATAGGTATTTAATATAGGCGCTACTCTGCTAATATTTATAAAATGATCCATTAAATATAGTAACTTACGTAAAAAGTTAAAGAATGAAGTACTTCAAAAGATGCATATTCAGAATTTTTGAAAAACCGCAGAGAGCTGATACATCAATATATTTTATATGTGGCATGTTAGTACCAAAGGATAAGTATTATCCCTCGAGTATAACCGAAAATAACTCCGCATACCATCCGTGAATAACAATAAAAGAATAAAAAACAAATTTTTGGGTTATCTTTGGACCTCAAATTCATCTAGAAAGCCATAAATCATATTAAATCAATGTTTTACTTTAACTTTACCCCAAGGGTGAAAATCGGTCATTTGATAATCATTTGGCCTAGCCGGGATTCGAACCCAGATTTCCCGTCTTTAGTTACATCGCCGACCGTTACACTTTCATACCTTGTATCATATTTGACCGGGGATTCGCGATCTAATCCCGGCTACGCGAAATAATTTTTTCATAGCGATTTTCACCCTTGATCTAAATTTGCACCCGTGCGCGTCATTAGTATGTATAAAGTCACTTTTTATATAAAGTTCTTTGTTTATTTTACTTTGTAAAAAGACTGAGGCATCCGAAGAAAGCTGACGACTAAAGAGAAACAACAACGATCTCTGTCCATCCCAAATGACGCCTATATGAAATTGGTAAGGTGCTCTCCAGAATGATGTTACTTATTTTTTTACTCTTGCTTTCTGAGAATGTATAGGTGCAGGAAAGTAATAAGTCCATCTAATTCGTATCAAGTTTCACGTTCTCGGTGATCATATGTTAAAATTTTAATGGAGCTTACTTATTTCTTCATGCGGGACCGTTTTTAGGATGTGCTCAATCATGGGATCCATTTTTCGGTGTGGTTTTGGAATCCCAGCTCCGCTGCATACGAAGATGGCCATTGCCACAGCAACAATAGCAAGAGTGACCTTCATGGTGATGACTTACGATATCCAGGGCCTGAAAAAAACCATACAAAGGAATTTATACGCTTGAAATTGCATTTCATTAAAAGCAATCGGTAAGTTGAAGTGCAAGATTTGCTGCGACGAAAATATTCTCTCCCAGGCAAGGTTTTTTGCTAATTGATTGGTAATTTATTTTAAAAGTATTCTACCAATTATGGTAGGTTTCCATGGAGTGCTTAAGCTTTTTGGCAGGCTCTCCTTCCTTAAAGTAATTCCCCCTTCGATTCACAATAACCTTTCATTCCAACAAAAAATTCTATTCTCTTCCTTCCTCTCTCTCGTTTACCTAACATACTACCCTCTAACACCGTTTTCAACATCCCCTCCCCGCTAAGAACTCCCTCCATCCATACCTTCTGTCTCCTACGTATCTCATCTAGAAGCTACCTCTCCTCACCCACCATGTCCAGCACTTCGTACTTCATCCGTCCCAAATAAGGGACTCGAAAGTTGCCGCCACTTTTCATAATTTGCAGATGTCATTGGAGTTTTGGTTCATTAACTCGTTAGGGAAGATCCTATCGCTGAGGAAAGGTTCGCTCACAAGAGTGCAAGCAGAAATGAATCAAATGAGGTCCATGCGCAAGGCCGAGAAGTTTTTGAGGTGCCTTAACCCTTCTGGCATGAGCTCGTTACGTCATCAACTTATCTCCGACACGATTAAACGATTTTTCGCCGCGAATAGCTCGAGAATTAGGCGGCAGATTTAAAAATGAAAAAAAAAAATGGTGTGCCTTCCATTTTTTAAATTGTAATACAAACGATAAACTATTATTGATTAACGAGATCATTTCATTAGCTACATGGATGACAAGGTGTAGAGTGTGTGAAAAAAAACAGTTACCATGCTATTTTGAATATTGACGCATTTCACTACCTACTATTTAGTATTACAGCTCGGAGCATGGGAAACTTTTGTGCATGGGAGAGAATTTCATAGTTGTCATTTTGCAGTTGCAGCTCATTAAAAATTCTCTCCCATTTCATAATGATAGTTTTAAAATTCCAAATATTTGTTCATCTATACTTAAACCATTTCTATATCACGAAGAATATGATTAATAGTATGCTATTACATCAAGGGCACAATAAAACCTGATCCACACACTTATCTTACATCAAGTCGTTTTATAATGCAATGGCTTCTTATTGGTTACATCTTGAATAATTGAATTTTCAAGACAAAAATTGAGACATGTGTTAAGTGTTACCACAAATCTTGATCATAACCGAATTCAGGGGTGTAAGTTTTCCAATCAGAACAAATTTTTGTATCCAAACCTCACGTCTCGGGGTGTTATAGGACCAATATCGTCCGCCGTGAACAGAAAGTTTTAATTTAAAATCAAATAATTATTGAAAAATTTCGTTTCTCTCGTCGAAAATTTACGTCCTTAACCCACTTGAATCGGATGACCTTCGCTGATCAGCAGATAAAGATTTCAACACACTTAAAAAATTAACCTTAGTTTTATCTTTGATGGCGACTACTGGTAAATAAATTTCATTCGCTGATGAAATCAAGCGCTGTTTTTTTCCTGATTTCCGACAGTCACGATAAGTAGTTGTTTATTAAGATAAATATCAGCGTTGGAGGGACGATATTCACAGAAAGTATCCGCAGTTTGTTCCAATCATTTTTATGATATCTGATAAGCCAATAGCAATGCTGGTTTCTCAGGCGGACGAACACTCGGTAAATTGGTCGTCGAGAAGGCAGGAAGCCATTTTTAATTCTTTAATCTAATACATGCCAATACACAAATAGTGATACAGGTATATAATGAAGATTTGTACTTTATTCTTTCTTTGCATTATTTCAATTTTTGGACACTGTATTATCTGAATGTATTTTGTGTGTCTATTTTATATATTTTGTTTTTGCGGTCCAGCAGTTTGGTGCAAATTAAGAAAATAAATGAATGCAGCACAAATCAATTCAAACTTTATTTTTAAATGAGCGACTCGGCAATCCTGAAGCGAAGTGAAAGTCTCAAAGGGTGTCTATTCCCTAATTATTATTTATCCAAACTTCAGTTGTTCTTTAAATTGTGAGGAATGAGATTATTATTGATTATCTGTTATGATCTCAAAGGCAAAATCAAAGGCGATCCGCACATTTTATTCTTGCATCATGCTGTTTTAAAATACAGAGGTTACATCTTGAGTGATAGCGATTATTCAGGGCAAAACTTTTGAGGAAAATTTCAACAAAAGGCAAAAGAATTCCGAAGATGCCGCGAATTAAATAAAATATAAGAATATTCTACTTATTTATAATACTGCAAAAATTTATCTTCAAGCAGTTATCAACTGATTAACATCAACAAGGAAGCAAAATCTCTAGGAATATTCTCTGGCAAGTCTAAAAAAATCTATTGATATTATTAATAATTTTATTCTCTACCAGTAAGCTTTGCTCAAGGGAGAAAAAACTGTCCTGAAGATAATACAATTTAAATTTTTTTGATAAAGATAAATGCTTTTGAATCAAATATATTTTAAAATTATCTACCCAATAATATAAAAAAATGCAGGAAAAATAGAGAAATAGGGCAATGTATTTTAGAAAAAGTGTGGTATATTAGATTATCCTGCACAATTTCATGACCGGTGGAGTGGGACTAGGATGTAATATAAGCAGGTGAGTAGGTTGTGGTTGCCTGTAGTCTCTACCCTTCATGGCGTTCATTCCGCTTCTTTCGTAGCCAATGGATAGTTACAGCTAATGTTAGCTTGTCATAAGAAGATGGATTGAATGAAGAGAAATTGGAGTATTTCGTCACCAGCTTTGGCAAGCGGCCGTCAATTAAAACCAGAATGAACGCCCAGACCCAGAACCAGTCATATTTATGGATAAAAGCACATGAATCTAAATGGCGGAAATCTGATACTTCTTAACGGCCTTTACAAACCAAGTATCTTCACTAATCCTGAATATTTAAACCATGGCTGCCAGCATTTAAATTACTTTTAAAAAAGCGATACTTTTTCTTTTTTGATCTGAAAACTCATTCAAAATCACGGAATTTTCAATAAAGGGCACATTGCATTACAGACATAAAAATATTCAAAGCTGGGGTTATGCAGCAATAATAATAGCGATTGAATTTAAAATAATTTAAGAGGAGTTTTGAGTATAAAAAGTTCTGAATGTTCAAGAAAGAATGAATTGCGCCAATGGAGCCAAAAAGGGAAATCAAATAGAGATGTACTTACATACGAAGAAGACCGCATGGATATGACTGAGCTGAGCCTTTGAGATCTCCTTTTAAACAAAGGTGACGCGTCACTGAAGTTTTTATCTCTGAAGTTCATCAAATGAGGTTACACACCTGCCTCAGGTGGGATGGGGACAACGGAAGGACAGAACGCTCAAGTTGGACGCAGTTCATCGGTGATCAAGATGAATAAACAAATTGTAGCCAACAAAACAGATTACCAAAGGGGAAGGAAAATGGTGCTGGGTAATTTTGATAATAAATGAATTAATATAGTAGAAATAAGTTCAATTTAAATGTATTGACAATTTATCAGCTGAATTGAGTATTTTACTATTGAAAATATCACCCCATAGGCTGATACAAATGTATTTAAATAGCTGCAAAAAGCTGAAATCGGTGTAAACATTTACGCAGTACTTCAAAGGTGAGTTAGAGTTGAGGCGAAGGTGCAAGAGTTTTAAATTACGTTATATCTTCTAAGCAACTTTGGTAAGCCTTGATTAGGTACATTTGCCAAAAATGGGAGGAAAATACTTATATATATATATCCTTTTTCTAGTATATGTTCCTATCCCTTTCCTTTCTTTCCTTACCTCTGAAATTATTTGTATACTTACACTAAATCTTAACTTCGAAGCAACTATAGTAAGCCTTCGGTACATAGCTTTTCCAAAAATGGGGTAAATAATTTATATATTTTCGATGCTGATCTCTTTACTTCACAATTCTTTACTTTACAATTCAAAATTAATATATAATTCCGAAAAATATAGAACTACTGACAAATACAAACTTATGAGCTGCGTTCTTAATCACAAGCCATTGATCTAATTAAGGCAATTGCAATATAAATTTTAAACGAGAAAATAAATAAATGGGTTGATTACTCGTGGTCCCACAGTGTATTGCAAAATATCCCGAGGCTATGAACTGGTATGCTTATGAATTGCGTCTGATCTAGCAATCATTTGAAATGTATCTTATCGATTTGAGAACAAAAGATTGCATTCAATCGCATGCACAGAGTGAGAGACACCTGCGTTTTGCTTCAATCGGAACCAGATCTGATTTTCAGTCAAAGTATGAATTTAAAATACTATGGCATCCTCTTATGTTTTCATCAAGATATAGATTTTATCACCAGAACGATTAGCAGAGATTGATCGGATGAGAAAAAAATGTATGAATGCGTGGAAAATCCGTGATTTCAGCTGAGCAACTTGCTAGAGCTGTCGTATCATGAATGGCGAAAAATATTATCGATTTCTCCTGGAAGTTTGTGAAACCGAAGTTGCTGCAATATAAAAAAATGTAATAATAAGAATAGAAAAACCCACATGAAAAGCCAGAAACGAAAGAAAAGAACATTTTCTATCCTCCTAGAGCAGGGGTTCCCAAACTTTTTTGTACCACGCCCCCCCCGCTACACATATCAGCTTTCCATTTTGCAATACCCTATTTCCACGGTGCCGTACATACCAACTCCTAATTGTACAAGTACTTGTTCTCGTACAAGTTGTGTGTTTTGTAGTTTTAAAAACTGTAACCTTCTTTGATAAAGTTTACAACTTTATTGAAATTTTACAAAAACAATTATGAAAACTTAGAAAGACTTTATTTCAAAGATCTGAGGAAATTACTTTTGTATTTTTTTTATTTATTTCATTTGGGTGTCACGCCCCCCCCTGGACTTTCTGCACGCCCCCCCAGGGGAGCGCGCCCCCCAGTTTGGGAACCCCTGTTCTAGAGCATTAATAAATAGAACTGGAATTCGCTTCCGAATTTTATATGACCTTTAGTTAGACCTGTGCAAGTTTTGAAAAGAGGTTCTTATGGTGAGTGACGTGTGAGTATTAGGCTTAGAAATATTACGATTGCAGTTTTTCTTCTCTTTTATCCCTAAAAATAAGTTAAGTATCGTGCAATGATGATCTAGTGAAAATCTCATATGACCTTTTATTGATCCACAGGGTGCGAAGAATGTTGAGACGGAAAATCATAATCAAAATGCATCAAAATATCTTCAAGATTACGAAGTTTCATCAGCGAGTTTATTTTGCAGGAGGGTTAAGGATGAATTATTATTATTTTTATATAAGAAAGAAAATATATAGGTACGTAATTAGGTCTAAGTGAAGGCTACTGGACAAATAATTATATATTTGGTAAATAATCTACTAAGATCGGCTAAATTCGAGTATGTAATAAAAAGTGAATTCACTATGGAATATAACAAAATTTGGCGACAATTTGTTTAATCTCGTCAAATATTTTACACTTTTTAAGTGATTGATTAATTGTGACAAAAAAGTGGAAAGTGCAAACCTCCTAATTCAATTCGTGCGAAAATTCCACAGAGAAAAAGTCATTCGCCTGGACCGGGATGCGAACCCGGATCCCTCGATATCTGGTAGAGCCAAGCTTCAGAATTGTTATTCTTTCCTTCAGAAATTTGTGGGCTTTACCGGATAGGATGGTCTGGTCTGCTGAGTTTATGATGCGACGAGCAGTCAAAGTCGTACGTACTGCGCCGCAGCTAAAGAGCAAAGCCCGAACTTTGAACACCAAGAGGTGTTCGCTCTTGACTGTTTTTAAGTATACCGGGACTAGCCACGGTGATAAATATAAGTCACCCGCAACAGGGGCGCAGCCAGGAATTAAGGCTGGGGGGGGGTTTAGGTGTAACTAATACCGGGGTGTGTGGTGGTATGGAATACCCTCCAGGATAAGCGGTAGGTGCGAGATTATTAAATTGCGGAATTTAAGATAAACGGTTCAAAATGGTGAGTATTACGGCTTTCTGAGGGATATTTTATTAACCCTTACCCTTTCTATTAGTAATATCAATCCAATTAAGTAAAATGGATTAAACTTAAATATTTCTCTGAGCTCTGGGGGGGTTTTAACCCCCAAAACCCCCCTCGCTGCGCCACTGACCCGCAATACACAAATTCCCTTTTCAAGAGAAAATTTTTCAATTTATGAATCAGGATTACAATTTGTATTATTATTGTATGTATTCTACCGTGAAGATAGGTTTACGTGGAGCATTTGCAGGTCAACTGAATCTGTTCAGAATCAGAGAGAATGAGGGCTCAAGGGGAGCCCTTCAGGGATACAACACACCGGGGCCGGGAAACAAGTCAGAGACTTATACGCCCGATCACCCGGGGAGAGGGGCTGGAGAGGAAGGGAAAAGGAAAGAGGCGCCGCCGCGATAGGAGCCCGTCGACGCCTCTGGGGTAGGATAGGTTCGGAAGGGATGGGACGGGGAAAAACACCTCAATGCTATGGAAGCGAAGAGGGCCCAACTAAATAGCGAAACCAGGCAAAGCCATTACTATTCTTGCGATTTTGGAGGATTAGTCTATGAGGAAGAAAAATCCATCGATGAAATCGCTAGATTCTCCCTCCTACAATAAACTTCCCTTTTCAATTCACAACAAGGCCGATCTGCTGACTATAATATTCTATTCTTACCACAATTACCATTCTCTTCCTCCGCCAACCCCGTTTACTTAAAATTTATCCCCAATAGCACGAATTTAGCTTCCCATCCACTTAGAGTACTTGCTACATCTTGAGCCTCTTGCTTATCCGTATCTCCAAATGTTTCTTCTCCTCACCCACCATGACCAGCACATCCTCGTATCTCTCCCCCGTTGCCAATTTTACCGTCTTCATTTTCCTTCAGACCCACATCTCGAACAAGATTCTCCTTATCTTCCACGTTTCCACAACGTAAGGTGCTTATCGCTAGATTTAAACGTTATTCATTTACGTTTTCTTTTAACTCTTGCACATGGATGCTCTTATCAACTATTTCCCCTTAATAAACGTCTCTTTTGGTGATGCATGTTTTGATATGCTCACTGCTGACACATATTCTGGTGTTTCCTTCAATACACTGACGAAATTATTTAACTGCTCCACCTGAACAAATTTCCGCCCATTTATTGTCATGTTAAGCCTCTCATTCATTCTTCACAATAATTTACAAAAACGCACAACTTTGGTCTTCTTTATATTTATCGTTATGCCATATTGTTCGCACTATTACTTCATGGGGGAATCCAATCATTATCGTTACTTAGACTTCCTCCTATAACTGTTTCTACGAATGTATCTCCTCTGTTTATATGTTAAACAGTAAGCGCGATAGTGGAAACCTCTGTCTCACTCCTCGGTCAAAGCTTGCCGAACCTATTTCTCCGTCGGCCATCTTAACTTATGCAGTCGGAGCCATGTGAAAAATACGAAAAACTCGCTAATCTATCCAACCTACTCCAGATGTTTTTTAAGAATGCCCATTAACTATTCGTAGCGGACTCCATCAAATGCCATTCCAAAATCCAAGCAGCATGCATGGTCTGCACCACGAATATCACAAAAGAGGATCTTCAAGTCGGCCTATAAATGTGTTGTCAACCACCGCGCATGTATGGGTTTACAAAAGTCGCCACTCTCGTCGTGGATGGACAAAATGATCCGAGTTTCACGAGGAATTAAGGTACAATTAGGAGTGTTAATCGGAATTTATACACAAGATGATGTGATATATGAAATTCATTACTTTATCATGCTATTCATTGTAATTTCAAACATTCGTATGCAAAATATTAGAAAAAAAGTGGATCGCATTGCACTCATCACCGCGCCGCGGACATTTTTGAAAGCCGATTAAAATGCGACCGAAGTGGAAACAGGAATCAGCCTACTTTGGGATGGAATTGGGACTCCTCTATGCAGTCCCCTTGGTCTGCATACACGTCCCGTTTATACCTCACACGGGTTTCAAATATACAGTGACCAAGATTTCTAGACCTCAGAGGAAAAAGAATATTTAAAAATACCAGTTTAAAAATACCAGCACATTTGAAAATACCAGTAGTTTCTTTTCGTTATTCTATTAGTGTTAACGTGATAAACAATACAACCGCAGCAATTCAAGGTAATGTCTTCTTCCATCATCCCAATAACCAAGCCAGTTCTTAAAGGTCGATAGCTTCACTCAAGCTTTCACGATACAAACTAATGGGTGGGAGATTACCACGGGCTGCGAATGATTTTCATTGTCTACCAAGATTATTAACCTGGAATAAATTGAAAAGCCTTATCGCATCATTCTTATCCTTTGATTTATTTATTTAGTTGCAATAAGTGAGTTCTTAGTGGTGCAAATGGATTTATTTAGGTGATTTCAGAGGGGGAATTCGATGTCCTATACCGGGGACAGAACTGAAAACGGATGCAGAAAACCACGAAACATTTCACGCACAGCTGCGAAAATACATTCAAATGATATGGCTGATTCCGCAAGCTACCAGAAAAATGTCATTTTATCTAACACGCGAAAGAAAACGGGAGACGCAGGTGTGATAATAATTAATCAGTTTGATACGCGATAAAAGAGTATTGCGATGCGCAGTCAACACTTGAAAACCTCCACCTCCTCCGTCGCTATCGCGGAAAACAATCGGAAAGAAGGATCGAATCGCAAGCGAAGAACTCCCGCTCCCCTATTTCCAGAAGGGGGGAAAATTCCATTTTATCCGTCTCCCTCCCCCTTGATCCTCCAATTCCCGACTGTGATTGGATGGGGCAGCTTCACCGGGAATGATACGCAGAGGCCACGAAATAAGGTTGAAACTTGATTGCGCATTCGAAGAGGGCACACCGGTATAAATAGATGGCACAGAGCAGGTGTCGTCCACTTGTCACACAACACTGCCCAGTTAAACCACGAGATTTTTAACGAGCATGATCTGGATATTCAGGGAGCTCTGGGGAGAGAGTTAGATATTTTGGGGCTCACTGAACAATTTCACTATTATTACGTGGACTAAAATGCCAAATTTTCTCGGAAAAAAACTTTAAATAATTGATCATAATTATTTGGAATTACATTATAGTTGTTTGAAGATTAATTAAAAACTCAAAAAGTCAACTAATAATCAGGACAATTACGTACTGGCTGCGCATACATACGTACTCAGTTAACCGCGCATTATGCCAAGCCAAATAATTTAGAGGATTGCAATGTGCTTATGTTTTCCCGTTTTGTGTGGTGATTGTGATAATGTGATATGTTTTATTGGCGCACGTATTGAATTTTCAGTAATTTAACCTTATTTCTTATTAATACTGGTTTTTAGTACTATTCCCACGGCGTTATTGTCACAGGATGATGGGCGATGAGGCTATCTGAAGGCCTTCACACTAATGGTCTTCAGTTTCATTGAGGCAACTTATTTAGCGATCTCAAAGCGAGAAGTACAAAAGTATCGTGTAAGGGTTATTTAATCTCTAAAAAAACAGACGTTTTTCCCTAAGGGGCTGAGATTTTAAAGAAAATTTCAAAATTCATTAATTTTTCTATCATACCCGAGACCGTATTGCAAAAAAATTCTACGTTTTATGGCTATTTTAATTTTTCCCTTCTTTGTAAAAAAACGTGACTTCAATCATTTCTCAATAATATTGTCGAACAGCTATGGGTTAGGGCTTATTTTGAATCTATGTTGATAAATGCGTAGAACACTGAGTATTTACAATGGGAAAACCGAGGCACCGCACGACAAAATCATTTAATAGTTTAATATTAAAAATATTTACAAGTTACCGCTAAATTTTAAATTTTGATACATTAAGGTAAAGATATGTTTATATTATAATATTTTGGGCCAATTATGAAATGGAGTTTTAAAGAGAAGTTACACAACAATTTTTTAAATATTTATTTTTTATACCTCTTTTCTTTGGACTTTCTAACCCTCACCGAGTCAATTTGTTTCATCATTCTTTTGCAACATTCGAAATGCTTCCACCCATGATTTCTCTGGTGATGGACCAATTTTGGACTGAAAACCTCAGGAGTCAATGGCATTCCATAAGATTTCGCGTTGTTTTCTGAGAGGCTGGACGTACAATAGAGAAACGCCAGCAGGAGCATGAGAGAAGTATTTGGTCATTCCACCCAGAAAAATCTGCATTGGCAGAGCACAGACTCGAGGTCGGGGACACATTAAGAGGATATAAACACACTCTGTAAAGGCAACAAATACGGTGCAGAAAGAACAAGAAAAGAATGTCGTATAAATTAAATTGGCACCGAGAATACTCAACAGAGACATCGTATTCCATTTGACCACTAACTGGAAACCAACTATCAAGAAGGGAAGATGAAATGAACCCGTTAAGAAATGGGAACCATCTTATCATGCCTCCTCAATATTATGATTAAAGTATTCTGTCGAGCAAGGTAGGCTTGAAAGGAGTACATACGGAGTATTCTGGCATTACCCCTCCACTCCTTGATATTCTATCCCTAATGTGGTTTTACAATCCTCTTCTCGGTCAGTACTCGCTCCATCCATACCATCTTTCTCCTCCGTTTCTTAACTAGAAGCTGCCTCTTCACCCAAAATGCCCAGCACTTCGTTGTTGGTTCTCTTCGTCCACTTTACCTTCTCCAATCTTCTTAAAGAAGATATAGTTGGAAAGGTTTCCCTTTTCCAATCCGACAGTGTTTTTTTCCGTGAAACTATACCGTGAACTACCTTTCATACAGCTCCAACCCTTCGAACTGTCTGGCATGGGTAGCCCTACTGGGAGTAAATGGGAATTATTCCCACTAGTACAGCTGAATAGGTCAGAAAAAAGCGCAAGCTTATCCACCGCAACAATGTCGTAGCCCAAGGAAAAGGCTCATTACCGTATGAGCTGACAATTTTCTAGTTGCTCCAGTCACCCTTAACAGGATACAGGTGATAACAGGATACCGTATAAATGTAAGTGCCAACCAACACCTGCATCTGTTAGGAAAACCCAAGAAATTTTACATACATAATAACTCAAACGAGATGTATGCACAAAAAAATTCACTGAAGAATTCACATCCATAAATCAAAACCCTTGAATGAAGATGGAATCACCGTTAAACTTCTGATTGATATTTTATTTTATTTCAAGCATACAAGGTAGATTTGAAGTTTCTTTTGCTAATTATAATTTGGCTTATTACTTAGGGGTGGATATAAAAAAATAAGCAGGATAAAAATCTGTCAAATGTACTCCCTCCAGGCATTAGCAAGAGAATGCGGCATTGTTGGTGAGCTGGAGACCGGTGTTTTCATGATTCGATTAGGTGAAGGAGCTCGTCCAGGGTCAGATCCTTGATTTTAGTGTTGATAATGTTCATGATGATAGCGCCGAAGTAATTTCCAAGCTTATTTCCGTACATATCAACTATAGAAGGTCCAAATTCGCTGATGAGGTCATTTGCCGCAGCTCCTTCATCAGGATTGTTCATCAGACCTTGAATGTTGCTCTGAATAAACGAATAAAGTGGATGATTAGCACCTTTGAGGTAATGAAACAATAGGAGTAGCGTGAAAAGTGTTAACTGAAGCACGGTGCATTAGATTTTAAGGTGTTCGGAGAGTCTTTCCACTAATGCAATATAATAATTAATTGATGAAAAGTTACCGCTGAAGAAAAACTTTTTCAGGGATACCTCCAGCGATAGGAGCCAAAATTTCCATCATGCGCCCCTTTTCCTGTTTCTTAGATCGCTAAAAAGCTCGAAAGTCGCAAAGAGTATTAATTTGCTCTGCCTAATGAAATTGATGAAGGCAATTGAATAGCATTGGTTGGTAAATTGAACTTTTTAGTCCCATCAAAAAAGGTAAGGCTAAAAATGATATTATATATATAAGAAGAATGAATGTAAATTTTTTATGAATGCATCTATATAAATAGAATATGAATCTTAATCAATACTCTTTCAAGTGAATTAAATATAAACTTGCCTGAGGAAAATGTTTCGCGTACAGATATCGTCGATGATAGCGACATAAATTTGTGCAGAATTTTGAATGTGACATTAAGCTAGCCTTGACTGTTTTGGTAATTAATTGTACTTTTTATGTATTAAGTTCTTTTTGTATTATAATTGTAATTATGATTGATTGTGAAATTTTTTTTAACCTATAGGAATGTGAGACTCAAGATAAAAGTAGGTGGGGAAAAACTTGAGCAGGTAGAGAAATTCAACTATTTGGGCAGCACATTAGAGGAAAACGGCCACAGTGGCAAGGATATCAGGAAGCGAATTGCACTAGCAAAGGAGGCGTTCATGAACAGGAAGGAGCTTCTAAGAGGATCGTTACGTAAGAGTCTAAAGAAAAGGTTACTGAAGAGTTTGATCTGGAGTGTAGCTCTCTACGGTGCGGAAACGTGGGCACTGAGGAAAGAAGACGAGAGAAGATTGGAGGCATTCGAGATGTGGGTTTGGAGAAGAATGGAGAAGGTGAAATGGATAGAGAGGAGGAGAAATGACCAAGTGCTGGACATGGTGGGTGAGGAGAGATAACTTTTAGATGAGATACGGAGGAGACAGAAGGTATGGATGGAGCGAGTACTTAGCGGGGAGGGGATGTTGAAAACATAAATCTATACATGAATCTACAAATTCAATTTCATAAGGGCCGAAATATCAACACGAAGCCGATGTAACGTGGATATTTATGTCCAGATCTTGAATCAATCGTTAGCCTCGCTACAAGTATAACTTATATGTGACTGAACAGTTGTAGATGGGCACTAGAGAACATGCTTTCAGACACAAACACTAGTATTGTTATCATTAGGCTCGATAAAAGCGACATTCAAAATAAAACAATGTTTAAAACTCAGCGGTGAAAGTGAAGGTACACTTCGTCGATGGACTCAACTTTTCACTGTAATTTAGATAGCATATATAAAGCATTTTCTCAATATACTAAACTTATCCCTGAATGAAAAAGAAATGAAAAAACCATAGTAGTTAGTAGCGCAGTCATAAAAAAAAGTGCTATCTGAATAATATGATTACAAGTAATAGCGGCTGCATACATAAATAATAAAAATTGGTGGCATAAAAATGGATATTTTCTTAATTAGGTATATCCTCACCCAATTATATTGAGATAAAATACGAATTCTTGTCTTGTTTTCATCGAACAACGGAGAAAAAAACTGAGTAAATTTCTGGCCACATCACATGAATTCTCGGGTATCAAAACTACCAAAAGGTAGGCGTTTCATCTGAAACGATGACAAATGGCTAATAAAAATTAAGTTTTTATAAACTCTTTCGCTGAGAACGTAGCAGCTACGTTCGCCCGGTCGACTGCTGTGAACATAGCTCCTTTCCGGTGACCGTTCACTTTTCCGCCGCACAGGCGCAGTGTGTGTGAACGCAGCGGAAGGGGTAATTTTAAACAAGCTAAATTACTTAGGCAGATGTTCTTACTCTTGAAAGTAGGAACTAGGAATGAGTCGATTCCAAATGCCGATTCTCGATTTCACCGATTCTCCGGCACGGAATCGGAATCGAGAATCACTCGCCTATTGTGGCTTCCGATTCCAGGAAAATAAATATTTTGTACGTAGACTATAAGCTTTGGGCTTAATGGCCGCCACACACCTGAGCCATTGTGTACTTTAAATTATTAAGTTAACAATTTATGTCTGAAACGGTGAAAGTGTTCATTATTATTCCATTAAAACTGAGGATATAAATAATAATTCGCTATTTTAAATAAATATTTTGTGGCGTTACGTAGCGCGCTACGCGCACCATTTGTTTTATTGTCGTCTGCTGCTGCTCCCCGTTGGCCAGGGCCATAGAGGTTACGAGGCTGAACGCATGGCCAGGACGGACGATGGAGGCGCTGACGGAGAGAGAATAAAAGGGGCATGCAGCGAGCGGGACGGAGGATTGTTGTTTCAAAATTTTTGCCTGGCTGGTCTGAATTTAGACGTTGTGTTTCTTTACAAGTGCACAAGTTTATTTTTATTTGCGAAGCAAGTTTTGAGATTGGGAGGCATAGGTATGTAAAATGTTAGAAATAGAACAAAATAGAAATGAAAGAAATAGAAAATAAAATCTAAGGCAACCCACTAGTAACTGAAATAATTTGCTGCCTAACATTTTCCTACCCGGGCGGAAACCCGAGAAAATTTTTTCATTCAATTAGCCGGGTAAATGTTAAATCATACATAAGTTGATTGGTTATTTCTCAATGTACAACGCATGTGGTCATCAAACTTCTTGCCCCCAGGTCAGGTTTTCGAATTGGCGTGGTGTCTCGGGGCATAAACATGCATTTCATTTGCATAGGATGACTTCGTAAAATTTATTTCCATAGTACTACATTCAACCAATAATCTCCCTCAGTTTTAAAAATTTCGCTTTGTAAATATGTGATATTTTCTTTGATTCTGAATATATTGGTTAATATGAAATTGACCGTCACAGGTGATTTTTTGAGCGTGTGCGCCACTATTTTTTTTTTTACTCCGTCCGTCATCCTCGTGCTCAGCTTGCGGTGTTTTCTTCCCCAGTGACATTTTTTTCTTTTGAACAAGTGCGTCTTCAGCCGAGAGTCGGGGTTTACGGTTATAATACCTTTTGGCCACTTACTTTCCCTTATTATTTTACTCCATCCAATTCTTAAATTTCAACTACAAAGATGCTACAGACAAATCAATATCAAACCTATTGGTATGAATAAGAATCGATGGAGTGGGAATCGAGGATCGGTAATCGATCTAAAAGAATCGGAATTGGAATCGAAAAAAAATAAATGTATTCGACTCACCCCTACTAGAAACCATACTGTAGGCGATAAAAAATAAGTAATTACCGTAATTGCTTCTACAGAAACTGTCAAATTCAGTGATGTAACTTGCAGATGGGTAGCTGCATCCATCTCTCCAATGGCATCGCCTTTGATCCCCAAGTTTGTGGAATCGACACTAGAAAAGAATAGAATTCACTGCTTATAACCCTTCACTGCATTTTGTATCATACATGATGCACTACACTCATAGGTGGATCTAGGGAGGAGGGGGAACGGGGGCACGTGCCCCCCCCAGACCCTTAAAAAATATGCAAAATGATTTTTAATACGATTCTATTATCATTGCGTTCGTTTTGTATTACGACGTATCCCCCCCCCACCCAGAAAGAAATCCGGGATCCGCCCCTGGCAAATTTCAATGGCGTGGCCAGAAATTTCATTCGGGGGGTGTCCAAAACCAGAGGGGAGAATTTTGGAAGAAAAGAGTACTAAGTAGAGGTTTAAAAACTAATTTTAACACTTTTTATAATCGAAAAAACTTCATTTGTCAAAGAAATCTATTGTATATTCATTATTTCTCAATATTTTGTTTTCTTTTATCAAGCAAAGTTACTGTGTTTTTATATTGGGGGGGAGGGTCGAACCCCCTGGATCCCCCCTCTCGCTACGCCACTGACAGCACTCAATGCTGGTTAAAGGGCACTATTCTTCCTCTCTAATGCATGGTGTATCAAATATGATACACCCCGGTGATCAGCTTCTAATTACGTTGAAGGTAGTCAGCTTCCCGGATAAGAAACGAGTAAGAGGAATTACCCGAGTGGTATCTATAAAAGTAATTAGTAAAGGTATGGGCGTGAACGAGAAGTTTTCAATGAGTATTTGATATGAAAACCTTTTGTGGAAAATTTACACCTCTGTGATACATATCTATTTAATGTAGAAGTTGTCTATAACTATAATGTATCATATGTAATGCATATTAAAATGTTTCTTTAAAAATAAAAAATAGCAGAAAACTGACCTAAACTCTTTTTTTTTTAGGATTTTTACAAGTGGTAGGTATGTATGTATTATATGCAGGCACTTATTGATTTTTCATTAAATTTTCTCACGGATTTTCAATTAAGTGTAATTTCATTGGAATTTTAGACGATTAATCTAATTTGTAAACATATGCAAAAAATTCGAAAAATCCCAGAGTAGGTATTTTTACGATGGACATTCATAACCAACTGGTACAGATAAGAAGTAAATCGATTCGAAACTTTCACTACGAATATGAATGCCACGTATGTCAAAGTTTGACGCACGCAATCTCAATAACATTGATTTTCCAAATGTGACTTAGCTAATCGCAAGAGATTTAGATGTATTATGAGGCTAATGAACAGAAAACATGATAAAAAGTGGAAGCTGGCATGACCTCGGAACAGTAGGTACTCAATTATAAGTTAATTCCTCCTCTTTCACGAGAATTTACTGTTTTTAGGCTAGGGATACTTAATGAACGTTCCACTTTCTAAATTGCACGATGAAATATTATCAACGAAGACAGCTTTAAAGATTAACTTTAAGCATTTGATGGAATAAAACATTTCTGCTAGAGGTCCAAAATGTTGTCTAAAACATTCTGGAATCAGAGAGGTCCGCGAAATAATTAACAGGGAATTTTTAAGCAATCAGAGGCTAATTTCAGAGGAATTTCCCGCGGGTCACTTTAGTCATTATTACCGTAAGACATTTAACTAGAATCATATTATGGTTTTATATAAATGTAATAAAATTTTCATACGTTGAAAGTACTTGTTCCATACTTTCTACTAGCAATATTAAACCTTTGTCCAACGATGAGGAATCCAATTTAAGTGAACTGAATCATGGCTTTGGAGACGTACTCAGAGGTTAAAAACGAACTTTTAACGTCTCAAAATTAGATTGAATTTGAAATAGTGCTGAAAAAAAGTATATAATTTCTTCTCATGACTCGACATCAGATATAAAGTGTGGAGTTTTGATGGATACTCATCTGGAGTCGGAGGCTCAAATCAAATTTTTTGTTAATCAGGAGACACGTGAGATAAAAAATGAAAGATTTAAACTCAATGGGAATACTTAGCCCACACAATAACAGTCGTTTTTTTGATAGCTAAGGAATATAATGCCTTGGGTCAAATATCAGCAAAATTAGGGATGATGGTAACAGTAAAAAGATCCACGTTGAGAAGCACTTACTGCATTGTGCCCTCTCCAAAGATGTTGTATTTCCCTCCAAGCATAACATTCAACTTGTAGTGCTTGGCGTCCACGACTGCAGTCGGAATGGTGACATCAAAACTCGCCGTCAGTGGATCGTCCGACCCGCTCAAAGTATTTGTGTTGAAGGACGCAAGGCCAGTCAAACTCATGTCATCCACAGATGCAGATCCCCTGTTTTGAGAGAAAAATGATGAAATCAATAATCAGGGGGGAAGAAGGGGAGTTGGGTTGTAACGACCAGTATAGCATCAGTACTTCTGCGGGATTTTTAGTCGAGTTTACAACCAATTCAGCCGTTACGGTGTAATCAGGAAAATTATCCCGTATTACCGTTACGGCGAAACCAGTTCGAAGCTCGAATCAAAAGATCCGGTGGAAGTAAAAGAGTACTTGGATTGTTGCAACCGTCCATACCTTCCACAAAGCATTATAAAATACCATTAATTTCAGGAAATTTGTTGGTTAATGAAATCCCCTACGAATTTACTCCTCCATCCACTCCAGTCAACCATTGGCTGCAGCATTGCTAAAGTCTCATTATGCGCAACAGTTAAATACCTCTCCTGCATTAAACGCTCGGAAAATATCTAGTTTTAACAATTATTTTTTACACTATTGTAAGAAATGCATAAAAAATCAAGAAAAAGCAAGAAACAACCCAATCAGGACAGAAATTAATATTCGAATGATTGCATTATGCATTGAAGGCATTTCAAACATTGTTTACCCTAACAATACAGGGATTACATACTCATCCAGTAGTGATTGGATTACGATGAGGAATAATTTTATTTATTACATCAGAAGTATTATTCTTTTTCTCATTTTTCTGAGCATATTTTCACAGAAGACTATCTCCAGCAGTAGAATTAGGAAGAATTTGACCCCAAAAGGAATTTGACCTTTTGATCCTATGTCAATTACTTGAATGCTAGGGGAACTAGGCGGTGAAATACTTGAAATTTTATGATTTATTATTATGGAAAAAATGTGTGTAAATCAATATTAACACAAATCGTACATATGTTATAAAATATGAGACTATAATGGCCAAACATTTGTTTATTTGAGGTGAAATGACCCATTTGCATCATACAGAAAGAGCATCGACTCTACAACGGCCCTTAATGGATCTCGTAGGTTTAAGTTACAATTCCTGGATCCTACTTTTATGCACTGGGATTCCCAACGGTTAGTGCCCTCACGGGTAATAGGACACTCAGCAGTGGTTACAACAAAATTTATTTTAATTTTACTGTTTATTTTATTTTTTAATTTTTACTTTTTTATTTTACGGTTTATTTGCTTTCTTCAAAACTTTATGAAACTCAAATCTTATGAGCTCTTTCATTTTCATTAATGCCTCCTTTGCTTGAACATAATCACGTCTATTTTTGCATTCAAGGATATTTTTGGAGAATTTTTGAGGATTAGACTATCCATTCAATAATAACATCAAAAGGACGACTAGCCATGAAAAATCTTTGCTTTCTTTTGAAAGGTTTGGAAATCAGCCGCTAGATGTCTCGTCCTTCTCTCCGGTCGTCGCTAGTCAATTTATGTATCTCGTACGCTTCTGGCTCTTAGGAATTCCCTCGGTTAGTGCAATTACGGATAGTAGGATGCTAAGCAGCGGTTGCAACAAAGCTTTTTTTTCAAGAATACGCCGGAATATCAATTTATCTCCAATTCACTAGCTAGCATCACCACACCCATGTTTATTTACCCTATCCTTGACCGAACGGTACCTGCCAATCCGAAGATAATGATTAAAATTGTCTTAGGAATACTTGGATTTGGCTTTCTTGATCATTGGGGAACAAAAATGAAAAATTCAAGATAAAGAACTTTATTCAAACTGAAAGAAGTTTATTCGACCTTTACGAGGAACCACTGTTGCGACCATGAGTAAATATGAGCACATAATTACAATTGTCATAACAGACAAGAGCTATCTGTAGGTATATCACGAGGGAATTAAATTTCAGTGCAGTACTATCAAGATCCAAGTTTGAATTCCACATTCAGCTAAATTGATTTCTTCTGTTTATGGAGCTAACTATCGTCATTTATAGTCGTACGAGGTGGGTTTCAAAACCCTATAGCTCCTTACAGAACGTTCCCTTGCTTAGAGTAACGAAGTTTCGAATCGGACGCTAACCTAAGGAAGCCACATTGTCAGTTTTGGTCCACCACTGCACCGTGTAACTTTCGCTATACCCCAGCTGGGACAAAAAAGAAAATATAGGAATATTTAAAAAAATACTAAATCTCACTTCCGCTACTGAAAGTACTCTCAACTACTCCATCATTTAGTAAAGTTTACGTTTTCTGGCTACGATGCAATCAATTTGCAAGAAATCTTGCAAAAGTAGTATCCTGAATTTAACGGTTTCTCCTTGCAATTCAAGGTTGCAACGATCGGGTAGGGTTTAGCAGGTTCAAATGCCCCGAAATGTGCCCCTTATCCACATACATCCCCGCGACATTGTTTCCGGACCACCGCCTGGCTGTCACTCATATACTCTTTGTTGCCTCATTCCACAGCTCCGATCGTTTCCTCAACGCTTCGACAAATGTGCTATTCATATCTTTGCGTTTTTAATGCACTGGAACTAATGCACAAAAGACTTATCGCCACGATGATCCTCACTGGACTGTCAATGTTAATAACTACTAGGTAAAGTAACTGAGGCTACATTAATGTCTAAGAAAATTTAGGAAATTGGGGACAGATACTTTTTATGCGTGCATTAAAATGGGAAAGTTGGATGAGGAAATTATCAACCCGATGTTCTTCTGTTGAAGAAGCACATTATTGGATAGAAACTTCGGAATACCGAACATGTAGTCGGCATCAAATCTTTATTACGTTCTCTGCTACGTTATGTACACTTTTCACCTAATATGACTGAAACAATAACAGCAAGAAAAATTCCGTTCTCCTGCTAGAGGTAATAGTGTAGACTGCACTAGGAGACTGGGGGCGTGACTTGAAGTGACGGCTGGCCCTGCCAACACCTCATGCTGTGTTGCATGGATTGAAAATGGAGAACGAATAAGGTAAATTGAAAGAGCTCAATGACGAATTTTCATCAACACCGCTTGTACTACAGCTGAGAGCGCAGGCATAGAAGTAAGGAAACAGCTCACCAGATGCTATACATGGAGCTTGACAGCGAGGCTTGGACATTGACAGCAGCAGAGAAGTCATGAGTGGAAGTATTCGAAATGAGATGCTATCGAAGAATGATCCAGATAAAATGGATTGAGCGTGTAAGTAACGGGGAAGTGCTAAGAAGAGTGGTAGAAAAGAGAAGTCTTCTAGAAACCTTTAGCAGGAAACATTATGAGACACGATGGCCCGATGAAAACAATCGTAGAAGGACAAGTGGAAGGGAAAAAGGGCAAGGAACGGACCCGAATGAGTTAAATAGGACAGGTTATAAAGGATGTAAAAGAGAAGAAATACATCGCGATGAAAAGGCTAGCGGGTAGGAGAGAGGAATGGAGAGCTGCGTCAATCCAATCTTAGGATTGTTAACTAATGATGATAATGACTTCATGTAAATGCTTTCAATGTAAATTTGATTCATATCCAAAGCGATCCAAAAGATTAAAAATTTCAGCGAAGATGCAGCCCGTGTAACGCACACATGCTGAAATTATGTTCAACGGGTACGAGAAAAGTTTTATGAGGGCTTACTTACTGTAATATGTCAAGTCCAAGTTCAACTTCTCTATGATCCATTACATAAGGGTCCATCGGAGGGAGACCCAGTTTAGGATCACCAGTCTTGATGATGCTCCGGAACTTTTCCACTGCTTTCCCAATTATATCAGATATGTCTTTCTTTGGAGCTTTTTGAAAAAAATAGTAAAAAGATAGCAGTTTATAATATTCCAGTTATATCCATATGAATGATAGTCCTAAATTTTTAATATATTTAAACGTGCATGTTTTAAATATACATACACTAGTAATAAAATTAAAAATAAAATGTATATAAATTTTAATATTGCAGACATGTAAAATTATTAGCAAATAAACAGCATATTACTGTGAATTTACTTTAACTAAAAAGTATGTAACAATCAACACAGCCGTAATTAAGGTTCATAATATTTCAGGACGTGAGGAGCGTATCTTCATATAGTATATGATCTAACCCTCAAGGAAACAAACCCTCATAGATGGATTACAAAACAGTTGACGAATATGATGAGATTTTAGCAAAAAGGTGAAATATTTCAAATTAATGTAAAATAAACAATGAATAGAGATCGAATTCTCGACGAACTAACCATCACCATAAGGTGATATATGTATTAGAAATCAGTGCTACATTACATTCCATAAACATAAATCTGATGGGCACGAATTTGCATTTGTACTACTGGTATTTTATCGATGAAGGTAGAAGTGGCATGACCAATTTTACGACTTTCCAACAGAGGGAATATTTTTACTGACGGTAGATTTCACTAAGCTATAAAGATTATAGTGGTCTAGGCCTATGAAGGTAGTGGTTTCTCAGAAAAAATATAACCACCAAGTAGAGCGCAGAGAAATTTATGTGAAAAAAAATCACGGCCACTGGAAATTAGGGATAGTTCAATTTACGCGCCAATGATGCACCACTAAATTCTCTCCTTCACGATGAGGTTGCGTCTTGACCCGGCAATCCAATGAAATGCATGTCATGTCCAATTAGCTAAACAGTAAGTTTTCATCGTCACCCCGTGTTAGCTGACAATTGGTGATGAGATTAGGGTGAAAAAATGGTCAAATCTGAAGTCCTATTGGTAGCCAACAGAGTTAACGTTTAGAATACCTCATATAACCTATAAATTATATAATGTTGCATTGGGTAGCCAAAAATAGATCCAAATATTGGCATATGTGGGGTAGCCAACGTGCAATCGAGAAAGATCCGATACTCACTACCACTATAACTGATTCGGATATAATACCCAATGTCACTTCATTGGCCTCACTTTGTGGGATGTTTAAGAGGTAGATAAGTAGTGAGACCTTAATAAATGATATGAATATATATGTATTCATCATTCGGTTAATAATCAAAGACGAACCAATTGAAGGCAGCGGAAGTAAGGTAGCAGTTAGTGTTTAGCACTTAGGTCTTTTTCTTTTTAGCTTTTTGAAAAAAAAATCTGTTATAATATTTTAGGTATTTCTATACGAATGATAGCCTTAAAATTTTAATACATATGAACACATGTATATAGTTTTAAAATTAAACATAAATTACGCGTATTTTATTTTGTAATTTCATTAAAACAAACAAATATATATTATAAGATAGAATTTTATTTAAAAAGATATGCAACACAACAACAAATGTACCTATTCAGCCTTGATGAGGATTTTCAAATAAAGAAAAGAGATGAAAGGAATAAAATGAAGGAATAAAATTAGAAAAGGAATAAATTAGTAAAGGCATCTATCTTCATATGGTTAATGGCCAAACCCTCCCTAATCCAGTAATGTTTCACTCGAATTTCGACCATTCCGATTTGGAAGTCAAGGAAGTCTTACTTTTGTGATCTTTGGAAGGACAAATGCAGCTTACTTACTGAGGGAATGTTGGATTACACGGGCCAGGAAATCATTTCCAAGCTCATGCTTGGGTGCAGCTTGGGTCGCAATGGCCAAGCAGACGACGAATACTGCTGGGAAGAAACGCATCTTGAAGGCTGAAAGAGGAAAAAAACAACGAGGGAAGATGTAAATGAAAGCATCATCTTAAAGGGAAACTATTCGTGGCCCAAATGTAATTAAGAGACCACATAGAAAGAAAAAACTGTTTAAGTTTAGCTGTCAAGGAATTGGATTGCCATTGAATTCCTGAATCCCTGAAGATGATGGGCGATTCGCTTGTCGAAACGTTGGAAGGAGATATGGAGGACCTTACCCGGGGCAAGACCCGAGAAAATCTTCACTGCTAATGTTCGTTGGGAGAGAACCAGACATTAAATTTAGCTAAAAAAAATATAATTTGAAAATCCTCAAATTCCGAGCGTTCATGTTTTCATTTTCAGCTAATGATAATAAATGTTCAATTAAAACTTTTCTAAACGTTATTTACGTGATTTTATGGGTTCAGCATGAAATAAAATCGTCAAATGAATAATACAATGACTGCAGCATTTAATTTTAGCTATTGAGTAAAAATAGAGTACACCTGATGTTTGCAGATCATTATGGACGAAAGAATTAGCTAAAAATAGCAACAAATGATGGCAACAGGAAGAGATACTGAGAATTAAATAGAAGAGTTAGGGGCAATTAGCTAACAAAGGAAATATACTCAGAAATCTAGGATTAGGTTGAATTATTAACATTTATATTATAAGGAAAGTCTATAATATGAATAATAGAAAATTTAGATGATTAAAAAATGGAGGCAAAGGAAAAGTAGTTGTACATAATGTCAGTATAATGCATAAGTAGAATTTTTAAAACGCTAACTTAAATGAATGCACTAATAATACGCCCGAAAGTCAAGAGTGGAAGCATTCGAAATGTGGTGCAACCGAAGAATGATGAAGATAAAATGGATTGACCGTGTGAGTAACCAGGAAGTGCTACGGAGAGTGGGAGAAAAGAGAAGCCTCCTAAAAACATTAAGCAGAAGAAGGGACAACTTAGTTGGCCACATTTTGAGGCACGATGGTCTGATGAAGACAATCGTTGAAGGACAAGTGGAAGGGAAAAAGGGCAAGGGACGGCCCCGAATGAGTTATATAGGACAGGTTATAAAGGATGTAAAAGAGAATAAATATGTAGCTATGAAGAGATTAGCGGATAGGAGAGAGAAATGGAGAGCTGCGTCAAACCAATCTTAGGATTATTGACTAATGATGATGATGATGAGTTAAAAGAAGTTATTAAAAAGTGTTATTTTCTAAAAAATTATGGAATCTTATTTTCCAACAGCTACAGAATTTGTTTTCCAAATTATTCGGAAGATAATAGACAGCTAAATTGGAGGAAAAATAAACTCACTGTAGCTGAAGCTCGTTCAACCGCCGAGATGTCACCATTGGAAGAAATGCTCCGGCATATATATGATGTATCCCTATCTCCGATCTAATCTGAAAAAAAGACAAGACGGATAAGGCGCATGAGAAAAAGCGGGAAAATGGTATCGGGATTAGATATCGCCTCACACAAAAAATATACTAACAAGCTACTCCATAAGTGGCACATTCCATTTTTCAGATCTGAAGTGACTCTTAAGCCTACGCCCAATTGTCTGCTATAGAATAATTACTCATAACACCAGCGATAACCAACGAAGATAACACTCTAAGTGTCATTACCATACATAGGTTATGTAGAAAAAAATTAACAATTCGGACTCGTGCATTCACTTAGAACAGATATGCCTATTCTCCTCTTTGTGATGCATATCATATTTACCTAAACAATTAAATCCCTTTTGAACGGTGAAAGAATTTTGACCCGTACTTTCATTAAATCCTTGATATGAAGGCTGACTTTTGAACTCCTTTTCTAAATGGCTCCCAGTTACGATAACGGGACCAAGAGATGTCGACCTTCAATTGACCAAGCATTAAACCTGAAGAGCTCCTCTCATAACATTCAAGTAGGGATTTTTATATGGCATTGAGAAATGTTATACATTCAAATGCATTGTCCTCACGCTTTCAAGAATTCTTCCTTTGTTAATTATTTCGCAGAAGATCGATATCCATCACTTAGCTTCAGTGACAGAAACTTTAGGCGATATACAGCGTTCATCCAAATCAACAAGGACAGCGGAATCCACGGGATTAAATCTAAAAGTACCTTAAGAGCCTGAATAATCTCTTCAGAAGACGAGGAATATCAGTCAACCACATCATGTAGACAGTCGTATTAGAACGTGTAGACGGGGAAATTTTTTAATAGGGATATCTGGAACGAGATTTTTTAAACAGGAGATAACAATTTTACAGAAAAGAAACATTAACATTCGAGAGGGCACGTCTGATATTTTTACACGACCGTGCGCGTGGCGTACTTTGTCCACCATGTATGCATTTACATGAAAACACTCGATTTTGGTTAATTTTTATCTGTATTTGTAGAAATTAGTTCAAGCTTGTATATTTATAGGTGATACAAATATGAAAGTACACAGGTGGTAGATGGTCGGTCGTGGGGCGTAATTTACACGCGACGGGTGTCGTTTCCCTTTTGCCGATCTAAAAAAAAAATTGCTACAATACTTTGTACATTAAAAACTCACGCAATAGTCAATACAAATGTCATTGTAGGTATGCTCCAGGCCATTCAAGAAAAGCAAATCACGAGGTACACGTTCGGTCGCGCGGCGTTCTTTGTGTACGCCACGGGTGCCGGTTCCTCTTCCCGATCTAAAAATGAATTAGCTACAATACTTCAAGCTTTGAAAAGTCGTACTATAGACAGTCAAAAGTACATAGTAAGAATACACGAGGCCATTATAGACCAGAATGTACGTACAACATTGAAATCCTTGGTTTTCGAAGATTGGAGTATTTTATACGCCAGCGCGCCCGCTCGCGGGTTAATAATAGTATGAGTTAGCTAATATTTTAACTAAGAGGTAGGGTAAATTCCGTTACACAAAATTCTGAGAAAACGCTGGGCAGGTGGAAGGATATCCTTGCAAAAGGTAAAGGCTAAAATAGTTTTTAGTCTGCCACCTGTTAAGTTCTTCCTTAACTGCTTGTACTCCATGTTTTCAGGGTAGAAATAGTTGGTAGGGTTTCCCACTTCCATTCCCACGGTGTTTTTCACGTGACACCATCACGTGGACTACTTTTCGTCTGGCTCCTGCCCTTCGACCTATTTGGCATGGGTGGCCCTACCGGAAATAATTTAGAATTACTACCGCCGGTGCAGCTCTAGGTGTCATAGGAACTCGCAAGCTTTTCCACCGCAACAATGTTGTAGCCCATTGGAAAGGTCAACCACTTGAGCCCACGAAAAGATTATTACAATAAATCACGCCAGAAAAGCATTATGCTAATTCGTTAATGGAAAAAAATTTCTTTTGTTTAATACCTGTATGCGTGAATTTACTAATGAAATATTTTATTTCTCTTATGGAAATTAAATATATTCAATGGAATTGATCATATATAGATGATTTTCAACAATATAAATGCGAATATAGAGCTCTGCGCGCTAATATAAATTTTTGTTAAAAAAAGAGTAAAAAATTTAAAAAAAGTCAGAGGAAACTTGGGAAACAATAACCAAAGATACCAAAAATGTAGTAAAGTTGGGAGACAAAATATCTAACGTGTATGGTATTAAACATCTTTGGAAATCTTGGTAGTTATAATCAGTAAATATTTCAACTGCCATAACCTTGGCGCAGTTCGATTGGCCTTGCATGGGGCTTTGGTACTAACCGCACATATAATTTAGAATCGCAAGAACGTGGTAGATAGTGAGGAAAATGTATAGGAGAATGTCACGCATGCAACTACTCGTACAAGGGGAGTTTAAAAATAAACGCAACATTATCGATCTAACGGAGACATTTTTGTCTTTTATCCTATCATTATCTCTACTTAAAACTTACCTATAAGGCTATAAGATCTATCATCTTGAAACCTACTGGGTATGTAGAGTAGACTAAAGTCGACATTTAAGTGAGCCTAAAATTTGAAAATTTAACCTGAATAAGGAGGATTAAATTTTATTTTTTGAAATTTGGATAATCTTGACGAGGGTCCACCTAGTATAAGCAACAATTCCTCTCGACCGGTCGTATTTTACTCATTTTAAATTCGAATTACTCATTTGAACTTGGGTTATGACCTTAAAACTATTACGATGCATGTAACAAATCATTTGTTTCTTAATAATAATGATTTTACGCATTGAAATTTCAAATTTGAGATTCAATACTTTAGAGAGACATAATCCCTTGAGAGAGAGACATAATCCCTTGAAAAAGCGACCAGCATCGGTCGGGAAACGTTGGGGCCACCCAAGAATTGACGCGGCGACATAGCCCAAAATGTTTTAATCATAATGACGAGCACCCGCGAAAGTTTTAACGAAGAATCTCTCTGAGGTTTCTTGGATACTTGAATTTTACTTATATCAGCTTAAAAAAAGATACCACGTTTACCATTCCATTTTATACCCCTATATTATTAACAAAAACTAGTGGTATAAGTAAAAGTGAAGAAACCTTATAATGGAATACGACACAATAAAAAAAGACTTATTGTTAGTGAATCTCTCTGAGACTCTGTATGTGGAAAGAAAACAATGGAGTCGGATACTAATGGATGACAATAGTAGTTGACGGCGCGGAACAAAGAATTAAAGGAGTATTGTAATGAAAGTGGTGGTGTTCCGTAGGTACGCGTCGTCTGTCCCGATGTTTTCGCGGGAAGAACTTATAAAGTCCGTCGGCAAACCGTGGAAAAATTAAACTTTTGAAGCAACATAACGTGTCGCCGCCCCGATTTTCTTCATAATATTCATGTTTTAATTTGATTTGTGTGTAATATTTATGTGATATAATTTTATTTGTGTTTAATCTCTACGTGTAAATTAAATTTGTGAAGTTACGAGGAAATATAAACGTTACAATGCTCTGTGCCAATAAAAATTGCAAATGATAGCGTAAGTTATAAATTAGAATTTCGACGCAAAAAAGAATAGAATACGAGACGGAGATTTACGCATCTCTTAAAAAAAAAACACATTGGGAACCACTCAGGACCACGCCTAAGGTGTGAAGATAATGGCGTGGACGATGATTACGGACATACAAGTCGGCACGAGGCAACACGGACACGAGGCAGTGATAAACGTTCACCCGAAATTTGGGTGAAGGACGGTGGAAAGAAGGGAACGCGTGCATGGACCGCACGTGGATGTTAATACGTCTTTTACTCAGACCCAGAATTGTCGAAAGGCATTAACTTGACATTAATTTTAGAGAAACTCGTCGATAACGGAATGAGAGGTGTCAGTGGAGTAGCCACGTGGGGGGGTTACAACCTCAAACATCACGCTTTCAGCATCAAAAATCCCAAAGTTTTCGGGGGAGGACCGCTGTACCCCCATTTTCCCTAGGGTGTTTTTCATGCAGCGAGGAAGGGCCCTAAAATCTCCGGTAAACCCCCACATCAAAATCCTCCACTGAGAGGTATTAGGCAGATGAAGCAGGCTGGTAAGTTAGGGGTCCAGAATTTCGCAAAAAGAACTCATACTTTACCGAGATGAACCCGCAAATTTGAATATCAAAGAATATGCTCATCAGAATAAAATAGGAAGTAAGGAAGGTGAATGCATATATAAGTTTTTTGGCATTCGTTTCACTATTTTATATTTAAGCTATATAAAAAGAATAAAATTCAATTCTACCGTAGACTAAACTTTGATTTTTCCATTGCTGTACATCATTTTTTAAATGTTACCTCTTAGTATGGGACCATAATAACGATCATCTCCCTGATCATACCGTATTCTACATTCTGACATTATTCTATGCCATACGAATTTCTACTATCCTACCTCAGGAGTTATCTCTAAATGTGGGGACTGGGAAATTATAACTAAATAATTGGCCGAAAGAAACACTACAAATATTAGACAAGCTCTCCCAAAAAGTGTCCCAGGGTGCTTAAAAATATCAAAGTGAACACAAATATTGAATTGCATTCTATAAATGAACTAGAGCAGAGATTGGACCCGCTGTCGAAGAAATTTGAATATAAAACATGTTTGCACAAAAGTATTATCACAAAACACATAGGATACAAGGGATAGAGTGAATTATTAATAATACAGTGAGACAAATTAAGTAATTTTGCGGTAAACTTAATTTTACGGCGCACTGTCTTAATTCTATCACTTACGTCGTGCACTTTATCCCTTGTATCCAACATTTTTTGCGATAATCTTGTTGTACAAATATATTTTACTTTCAAATTTCTTCGGGAACGGTTGCAACCTTTGCTCTTGCTCTATTATAGTGTGCAATTAAATATTTGTATTCTCTTTGATTTTTTCATTTTCATTTTTAGCTCCCACGGACATTTTCCGGGTGAGATTGTCTTATATTTTTAGTGTTTATATTGGTCAATTATTTAGATATAATTGGCCAGTCCCCAAATTTAGAAATATCATCCGAGGCAGAATAGCAGAAATACATATGGCATAGGGAAATACTAGAATTCAGAATACGGCATGATCACGGAGGTAATCGTTATTATGGTTCCGTATTGAGGCTCTGAAAAAGTACTGAAACCTATTATGACGCATCTGGAAACTCAACAAAAAAGAATTATAAGTTTGAATTGCGAAAAAAATAATAATAAAACATAATTTTTAAAATATGAGTATTGATTTTATTTACCCGCAACGTTGCGTGTGAATTAAAATGCGGAAAGCTGGCCCGTCGTGTTTCTCTTAAAGATTTCTCCAAATATATAGAGTTTTGAAGGATGTGCATAACTCTTGAAGCTAAAAAAACGTTATACTGTCAAAGGAACAAACCTTATGACATGCAATTTCCTCGTATGATTTTTGAGATCAATTCCAACGAAATTATGAGTTCACTTAAAAAGGGTATAAGGTACTTAAATAGATCGTCCACGTATGGCATAAATTTTACGCGGTTTTATTTGAATGGATGGGCTAAAATGCCTGGGCTAAATTATATCTTTCCAATTTCCGATAGCAGCAATAGAGAATAAAATATCTTCACATGCACCCATCAAAATTTCAAGTTTTTACGATAGGTAGGCGGGGTAATTAAAAAAATAAGGGCACCTTTTGTCCCCCTGCTTAATTGACGTTAAGTGGACTCCTGAAATGGCTCTATGGAAGAAGAGCAAAGAGTAATCGTTGAAAGATATTAATCTATTAACACAAAACCTGTAGATAGCGTAGTGTTATTAAAATTTGGATCTCGAAGTGAGAAGTAAAAAATTAAAATAATGATGATGTAAAATTAAAATTTCAAGGCTTCAAATTTGCGATAGAATTCAAATTTTAGAAATATCAGTAGCATACAATGTTCATCGTTATGTATTGCTCTAGTAGAATGCCATCCTCGGATGAGAATGACCAGTGTTTTTTCCAGCAAATGAGCCGTTCATTAAGCGGCTTTATGTTTGAAAAAAATCACACATCGATACCTCCACTGCACAAACGCTCAACAATCGTCCACCAAATCAAATCCGCTCATATAGTAGCCCTAGTAGCACTACTGCCCAACTACATTTTTACAGAAAATGTGAGAATTCAAATATGTTACACGCTAATTGCCATGATTTTATTGAAGATGACGGCCAAAGAGTTATCACTCAAACACAGCATAATGTATTTCCACGGGAATTAGAACGATAATTTAGACATTTCATGACCAAATATATTCATGAATTGCAGTACTTACTTTCTATCAATGGACACCAGATATTCTGAGCATTCTGTCACACGCTTAATGAATTAGTAGTATCCCGCCATTATTTTCATTTTCGAGGAAATTGACTGTTGGCAGAAGTGGTAGGAAGTGATAAATCTAAAACTTTACACATCCCAGGACGCGACGTGTAGGTTTATTGAAGGTTAGAGATACTGGTCGCGCGTATAGCCGGCTCATAAGTCTAATATTGCGAAGCTTGCCGCGGGAACGACGCTGAAATAAACATAATATACCTCGAGGCAAAATTGCTCTGGACCTGGAATCGAACCACATACCTTTGGGTTTCCGGACCTTTACGCTTTCCAGATTCCTGGTTTCTCACAGCAATTATTTTCTCATGATTGTTTCCTGATTTCTCATGATAAGTTTTGGAAAAATCAGGAAAATTTGTATTGCACAGTGTACGATTGCATAGTATACGATGATAAACCTTAAGCAGAAGACGGGACAACTTAGTTCGCCGCATTTTGAGACTCGTTGGCCGGATGAAGACAATCGTTGAAGGACGAGTGGAAGAGAAAAGGGCAAGGGACGACCCCGAAATGAGTTAAATAGGACAGGTTATAAAGGATGTAAAAGAGAAGATATATGTAGCTATGAAAAGGTTAGTGGATAGGAGAGAGGAATGGAGAGCTGCGTCAAACCAATACTACGATTGTTGGCTAATGATGATGATGATGTTAGTATACGATAATTGTCTTTGGCGACAGATAGGCCGGCAATGTGGATTGCGGGAACTACTGAAATGTTAACCATGTCCATCTAAAAAAAACTGTCACAAAGTGGAACTTGGGTCCTTAAGTACGATACCTAAATACGGCACGATTCATCGCGACGTATGTTGTAGGTGAAATAGCATCACCATGTTCTACTAGAGAAAAAGGAATTATTACGGCAATAATAGTAATAATTCTGGGGAAAATTAACAGGTTTCATCTAAAAACAAGTAAAAGAGCATTTATCGAGGTACATGATCATCGAAATGAGCTTAATTAATCGAGGTTAGGATAGAAAACATATTAAGCGAAGCACCCAATTTTATTGATCTGAACTAAGAGTTTGATATATTCGAGGTATTTTACGTTAAAAATTACTCAACAAAGCTTCTACAAACCCAAATTTCTCACATTCAACTGTCTCCCTCGCGGTCGGTCTCTATATCTATCAGCGTCTACTGTTGTCTCCCAATACTTAGTATAACTGCCGTTCAAATTTAAGGAACTCTTGAATATAATTGAACTAGGTTCAACTGATTCAAGCGTTAAATAGTGGAAGTTAGATATAGCGAATTAAAATGAATTTACACTTTTTCCTCAAGTATTTAATGCGGACGACGCGTTTCGACTCACAGAGCCATTATCTGGTAATAACAATAATAAACAAATTTATTGCTCTAGGAGTTTTAACTCCTTTGGAACTTACAAATTGTTAAAGTGGTGAGCAGAACAATTAGCATGGTAAACTGGAATTAACATAGTAAAACTGGAAAAGAATTGTTTTTTCCAAAAAAAAAAGGAACATTAAACATACCAAGAAATAAATAACACACCCTTAGAAAAGGAAATTTAGCTTAACAAATGAAAGAAAAACTAGATTACTACTTCTAACACAACAATAAGTATTGATCACATCAATGAGGAGATAAATGATTATTAAATTACATGATCAGTGTTCATGGGTAGCAAGATAGTAGGTGGGTGACAACCCTTTTCTTAAGCATTTCCAGTGATGCACTGTCTTTTACATGTTTCGGCAAACCGTTCCACAGCCTTGAGGTAACAACAGTAAATGACTTCTGAACTGTAGCTGTGCGGAACTGTGGAGCATACAAAAAACAAGGGTCTTGTCTTGTAACAACATTAGTGATTTTGCAACTGGGGAGAAAAAGATCCTTTAAATACAGAGGGCTACCATGTTTAAAGAGATTGAATATAAAACAAGCCATGCTATATTTTCTCCTTGATTTAAGGTCAAACCAGGACAGCTTTTTAAATTAAGGTGTAATGTGTAAGGTAAGGTAAGAGACAGGTCTTGTACTAGAGGACTGTGAGCAAAACTCGTCGATCGCATTAAATACTTCTGAAAAACTGCAAATTTATTTTATTTCAATATCATTGATCTAGTTAAAAAACTAATTAGATTTTATTGAAATGAAATGAAATGATTTTATTGAAATGAGTTTGCACTTTTTCCTCAAGTATTTAATGCGTACGACGAGTTTCGGCTATTAAATTGAAATTAAAGAACTAGTGCACAAACTAAAATTAAAACACACAATAAGGATCGCCGTCCTAATTTTAATTAATTTACCTAAATTTGATACTTGTTTACTTGGATACTTGTTTATTTGGATACTTGTTTACTTGGATACTCCCTTGAATAAGAGGCGTCTCATTCATGATATATCATCAGATCTTACGCTGTGTCAGCAGGGAACAGTCTGTTGGTCATCAGGCAGGGAACATCAGTGAGTGTCAAGTGTCTTCTATGACATAAGTCAGTGCTGTGATATATTTTTACGCTATAATTTTCCAGCATGTGCGAGCAAGTACTTTTCATAAACCTTACTTATTGTTAGTATAGGCGTTTGTACAAACATAAAGACTATCTAAAATGATGAAATAAAAGATTTTTGACATATTTGAAACTTGAAAATATTAGAATATCAAAAGAAATTTTTTTAAAATTTTGGTTAAAATCCTAACTGCTATATCGAACGATAATACAAAGAAAAGACGAGAGATTATAATGGGATACAGAAACTAATTCTGGAATACGATAGTAAATTTAACAGAATATTAAGAAGGAATGCGGAATGCATAAAAATAATTCCCTAAATTTGTTTAATTTGATTCGAATTCAAATAATGAAAGGATATGAAAGATACGTGATAGCTTTGGCTATAGACCATTAAAGACAGTATGCATAATAATATAACCATTAATACGAACGAGGAAACTACACTGTATTCGTAATGCGGAAGCGACAACGGTATTGGTTAGGAGAGACTTTCAGATTCTCTTTCGACGGAAAAGTTTCTGGGCTAACGAGCAGAGGGAAAAATATATTCAAGGAAAAAAACAAAGCTCTGTCGCGATACCTCAAGATACTTCTTCGCAAATCTACAAAATAATCTAAAAAAAAATTGACTTCCTTCTCTCCCTTTAACGGCCCCTGTATTCATTTTGCACCAAGGAAAAACACCAGCTATCATTATTTACCGGTCCTAACTCTCGTGTCATGAATTTTTAAGGTTTCCTTTTAACGGCGAGTGCGGGGGTTTTTATAGAGTAGAGAGAGAGAGAGAGAGAAAGAGAGGAGGTCGTTGGTGTAATGAATGTTCCCTCCCGAACTCCCCCACGAACACTTCCAACCCCAAGGACTTTGCCGCATCGTCTTCAAAAAATCAACATCCAAAATAGACTCAATCGCGTGACTTCGAACCCCCTTCACCCTTTTCTCCCTTAAAAATCATCTCTCGCCCTCCATATCCTACCTCTCCAACCGCCACACGTCTTCCCTTCCCCTCTATTACCCCTTGATTTCTCATCTCTTCCCTTCTATGGCCTTTCTAGTCACCTTCCAAGTAATAGTACGTAATTAAGTAATGCGAGGGTAGTAGTAAAGTATTCTACCGATTAAGGTAGGTTTCCTCGGAGTGCATAAGAAGAAGACCGAGAGTCTCCCCTTCCATCATGCACTTCCCTCTTCAATTCACAATATGACCTACTCCTTTTCATTCTATCTAAAAGTCCAATTCTTTTCCTTCCTCCCCCTCGTTTACCCAACATTCTTCCCTCTAACACTGTTTTCAACATCCCCTCCTCGCTGAGCACTCGCTCCATCCATACCTTCTGTCTCCTCCGTATCTCATCTAAAAGCTGCCTCTCCTCACCCACCATGTCCAGCACTTCGTCGTTCCTCCTCCTCTCCGTCCACTTCACCTTCTGCATTCTTCGCCGCACCCGCATCTCGAATGCCTCGAGTCTTCTCTCGTCCTCCTTCCTCAGTGTCCAAGTGTCCATGTTTCTGTGCCGTAAAGCGCTCTACTCCAAATCAGACTCTTCATTAACCTTTTCTTTAAATTCTAACATAGCGAACCTCTCAGAAGCTCCTTCCTGTTCATGAAAGCCTCCTTTGCTAATCCAATTCTCTTCCTAATGCCCTTACTACTGTGGGACCTAAAAATAACGGGACACAATTTTTAAAAGATTCAAAATTTGATTTTTTGCTATAAACGTTATTCACCTTCGAAGTACTCTCCATTCACACCGAAACATTGTTTAAATGTTTTCTTTTACCAATGCACGAAACACCTTTGGTACACGTCGTTTCCGATACCTTCGATTTTATCAGCTCCGCCTTCGATTTTATTTTCACCTCCGTAATATGACCAATAATTTCCCTTTCATCACCATTTTCATCTGGGGGAACAAAAAGAAATCACAAGGTGCGATTATTGGTGAATAGAATGGGTGAGGAAGCAGTTTCATACGGTTTTTTTGTACCAAAAACTAAGTTGCGGCAAGCAGAAAGACGTGCCGCTTTTTGAGCAGGAATCAACAAGCGGGGAATGAATTTCGCCCTGATTCGTCTCATTAGCTAATCTTTAGCAAAAAATTCGTTGCAATGAACTCTACGAAAGACCAGATTGTTCAGCGAGTTCGTAAATATCCTCGTAAATAGCCTCTTATCCTCGTGCACAATAGCACGAGTTACTTTCCACATTTTCATCAGTTCTGGACATGGAAGGCCGACCCGGGCCATGTTGCCGCGATTGCATTGCAAATACGCTTTAGTTCTTTTTAAGGCGTGTTCTTTATAAGGTGTTGAAAACATATTAAACGTGTCAGACTCAATTTTACCGAGCAGAGGACAAATTTTCAACGCTGCATGCTGTTCTCTAATATGAGCCATTTCAAAAATCGAAGAGATAAAAAAACTCATCGAATGTAAACTGTCGCAGGGGCTCGCTACAACCGTGTATAGCTCCATAGTTTCCCATACTGACTCAGAAATGATGAATTAACACCCATCTAGTGGGAGAAGCCCAAAATAAAGAATGTCCCACAGGTCGTATGTCATTTTTGACCTCTAATTTTAGTAACTTCGCATCAAGCATAGATGCATGAAAACTGGCAAACTGATGGGGAAAGGTCCTAAGTTTTGTTGAATGAAAGCAAAATTTTACAATTTCGACCTTTTGACCTCATAATGTGGGTCCAAACCAAAAATTTTAATTTGCCTTATGGGGTTTCAATGTTAAAAAAATCGAGATAGAAAAATGTCTATATTTCATTGACCAAGATGTCAATTCTTAGGTTTTCGGACACGAGAAAACCGAAAATAAGACTTTAACATATGATAATTCAACCGTTGACCCCGCAAGGTCACAGTCAAGGTCAAAAGGGTGACAAAAAGAATAGCATAACGACAAAGGTGTCGATCTATGGGTTTTAAAGGGTGCCCAAGTCATTGGTATTGTTCTAATACCAATATTATCCACTAATTGACCTCCAAAGGTGATACGGAGGTCAAAGGTCATAGAGGTAAACGTTGGTCCATCGTGACAACCAACGTGTCGAACCATAGGTTTTAAAAGGCGCCAAAGTGGGTTTTGTATAAGGGCGATGCGCGCAGCGATTTCCGTCCGGTTATTTTTGGGTCCCCCCTCGTACATACAAGGTGGAGATAACTATATTTAAAGAAATTTAACCCTAGATAGATGACGCTAGAAAGAAACAAAATGAGGGTAAACGCGCTCTAGCACGGCCAAGACCAAGGCCACGACCAGGTACTTGCAGCCAGGCAGGGCCGCATCAAAGGGGAAACCTAACGGGCCCGGGCCCTGGGCAGTGGCGCATGCAGGGGCGGTTTTGGGGGATAAACCCCCCCCCCAGAGCTCAGAGAAATTTTTAAGTTTAATTCATTTTACTTAATTGGATTAATATAACTTATAGAATAATGTAAAAAATAAATAAAATATCCCTCCGAAAGCCGTAAAACTCGCATTTTTGAACCATTTATCTTTAAAAAAATTCTGGGGGAGGACTCCCGCCCCTCCCGCTTCCACTTGAGGGTATTCCATACCCCCAAACTCCCCTGTATTAGTTGCGCCTCAAACCCCCCCAGACTTAATTCCTAGCTGCGCCCCTGGCCCTGGGCAACCCAACAAGTATGAGCTTTCCGCCAATATAGAGGTAAATATAAAAAGATCGGAAAAAGAGAAAAAAGAACAATCATGTTTGAAGGGATTCGAAGTGAACCTGAGTTGTTTTTTGGCTAACATAGAGTCGTCAATATTGTCGAAAATATGAAATGACTAACGCTGCTGATAAATGACAAACGCTGCTGATTAGCTGTAAATTGAGTTGTTTCTTACATTTCCTGTTATTACTTTACAAATTATAACATCGTGAAATAGCGGGCCTCCGCAGTGGCGTAGCGTGGGGGGAGATCTAGTGGGTCCGAATCCCCCCCCCCCGTAGAATGGTATGGTATTTGGCGGCGGCGACCGACAGCTTTGGTCATTTGCGCCATGAGAATAGGATAGGAAAGGGTGGAGATAAACCTGGCGTCGGCATTAGCCTGCTGTTCACGAAAGGCTCCAAGGGGACCACGGCTTAATGTCCCATCCGACGGGCGGAGTGTTGTGCTTGACATGTCCTCTACACAACATTCAAACAGGGATCGGGCAGTCTCTGAAAATCCTCTGCCATCGCCGGGATTTGAACCCGGGCCCACGAGGTAGGAAGCCAGGACTCTAGCCATCACACCAACCCGATCCCTCCCCCCCGAAATATGAAAACAAAATTACTTTCTTCCATGAAAGAAAACAAAATATTGAAAAATCATGAATTTACAAAAGATTTCTTCGACCGATGAAGTTTTTTAGATTATGAAAAGTGTTAGAATTAGTTAAAAATCCTCTACTTAAACCCCCTGTTTTTCATAAATTTACCCCCCCATGATTTTGGACCCCCGCGAACGAAATTCCTGACTACACCACAGAGCCTCCCACCAAAATGGACTCCAGGATAGCCACGTCCCACATCCTATATCCAGCCCCGCGGCCAGGACAACATGGAGTGATGTGGAGCAACGCGCAATAGTCGGACCAAGACAGGACAGACGCAAGACAGAAGCACGACCACAGCTGTACGCTCTGTCTGCACAGACTAAGCGCCAGACCCGGCTGCCACCAGCTTTAATGGGACAACCCGCACTGCCTACAGAGAGAATCAGTACCCAAGGGGGGGTTTATCACACCGGGGCCAGGACCCAGTACTACAACTGATACGCCCGCGCACCCAGAGAGGAGAGTGGAAGGGAAGGAAAAAGGATGGAGGCGCCGCCGCGATAGGAGCCCAACGACGCCTCTGGGATAGGGATAGGGATGGAAGGGTGGGATAGGATATACCCTCGCCACTATGGAAGCGACCAGGGTCCACTCTTAGCGAAAGCATACTTCACTGTGCCGACGTTTTTGGAGGATTTTACTGTAAATAGTAAGTAAAATCCAAAGATCAAATCGTTGGGTGACGCACTGGCTACAAAAGGGTTCCGTGAAGGGAGCCCGAAGGGACTGCGAGCGTAAAGGACCCAAGGGAAGAATCCTTTGTTTTGGTGAGTCCAAGAAAGGGCTTGCTTTGGTGGTTTTCAGGCTTGTTTCGGTGCTCCATATGCAAGTGACGACATTGTATGATTAGGCGAGGGTGTGAAGTGCGGTTGGGGGACAGCGATTGGCTGCAAACCGTACGATGTACATACAATTCGATGTACATACATACAATACATCGAATGTAATTCACTTACCAAACAATATAATAAGAATTAACACAAAAATGAAATGAAAAATGATAATTGCATTGTAGTAGTTTTCTGAGATGTTTTTTTAGATTTTTCACAAGATCTAATTCAGATGCTTTCATAAAAGTGTATCAACGTACCAAAATATAGATTTTGCCTAAACCGTAACCGATACATACCTTTTAGCAGTTACCACAGCCATCAAAGTATTCCAAGTTGATCAAAATTTGGTTGTGGCTAGTCGATGTATATTCTAATGCAATAAAAAACTGGTAGAAATGTAAATATTTTATAGCATAAATTTTTGCTAGAAAGGCAATAAATGTCATCCTGTACTTAAAGAATGACCGATATCATAACGCTCAGAGGAAAGATGGATGATTCATTTACGCGATAATAATTCCCATTTTAATCGTCCAATATCGTGGTTATATAAACGCTCTCCTGGACTGTCCAGCTTAACATTCTTATCTACAGAATATTGTTATTTGGCTTAGGAGATCAAATGATTGTATCGTCTGTACGTTGACCAATACTTAAGACTCAACCAAACATTACGTAAAATTATTTCGTGAGAATGTGAGCTGCCGTCCTGTATTATCTTAAGTAACATAGGTACGGAACAAAGTCATACATGATCGCACGTCGCGAGACAAAATTGTATACGTAGCGAAGAATAAAAAATGGAGCGCCAAGCCATTACGAAAGATTTGAGGTTTTCCTGGTGATTCATGTGCCGAAATTCTGCTCGAGTTGTCAACTGGGTGATTGGGTCCACATTCAACGTTTCGGCAGGTCACCATGCTTCCGTCTTACGGAGTGAATGCTCCTTTAACCCCTGAAAACGATAGTAGAGTGTACTTCCGAAACATTGAAGATGTAGCCTTTCACGCGGTTGAAAACTCGAGAAAAATTCATGCACACACACAATCATTGATTCTGAATATTTAATAGTTTCATAATTTCGTCGCGCTCTTAATTCTAAGCATATTATGATAATCATTGCTGTAGTTGGGAAGAAAAGTTAGGTGGTACTCTCCAAATTCCAACAGATGAAGGTATTTTAAGCGGTACGCTTATAACGAGTTTGGATTTTGGGGGGTACGCCGTACCGGGCCAACTACAGCACTGATGATAATTAATACTTCCACCCTTTGCTATTTTAGTTTCTTGAAATCTTAATTTTTATAAAATCGATATGAAAAGATCACCAAATCAAGCTCTAAAACATGTGATCAAGGTAGACTGAAATAGAGATGAACAATTTAATTCAAATTATAGATCGAAAAATAATATTGTGATACGCGTTCTTTAGATTCTTCCTTGCTGTTTGGAAAGGTTTCCTATCAGTTTGTGATGATCAGCGGTGGTAGGTATGTGAAACGCATAAAACCCAAAAAAGAGCACAAATTGTATTTCATTTATTCAGATGAAATTTTTATTTCTTTACAAGGTTATTTTACAAGAAAATACTTAAAAACATCAATGCGTAAACATCTTTGCGAGGAAGCCATATGTTGAAGTCCTGAATTTGAAGGCAACTAATACCTACTTATATCTGTTCGTTTAAGGAAAAAAACCGTTGATAGTCCTAGGCACTAGTGACTAGAATATATTAACAATTTTCTTATATAAAAGAGAATAATGGCTAGTATTGATAGTTTTAAGGGCCGAAAATGATACACAGTGCTGCAAATGGGCCCTTAAAATTTCTACTATTTTAACAGTATTTTTTTCTATATTTTAGTTTCTATAGCAGTAAGTAATTTCTATATTTTCACTTGCACAGTTTGGGTTGCATTTAAATTAACATTGCAAATTTAAACTTCGGTATTCATTTAATCACTATTTTCACCAATGAATTTAATCTCTGACATTGGAGTTATTGACATTTGGTAATTTTGGCCGATCACATAAGAATAGTTATGATTAAAAATGAACATATTGACGTGCCGCTTTTGATTAAAAAAAATCGGAATTCGGTTCCACTTACGACGTAGAGTGGGCATTCTAGGGACAAAACAAGATATTGGAAGACGCTGAGTAACCATGATAAGAAAATTATGAGGTTTGACCGGAAGATAAACTAAAAAAAACTTGAGTTTTGATCCGTTGGGGTAAACTAGAAGATATAATTGCATTTAAACCTAGACATCAGAAGATAGATGTAGCGGAGCGATTGCTATATGAAAATTACAACTTTCAGCCTTGGAGGAACATTAACAGAAAAAATAAGCAGCCAAGAGCTCGAAAATGACTAAATATTGTTAAAAAAACAAACATAAAAAATTAAAAAGGAACGGTGTAATTTTCAGCAATACTTTATTTTCTCACCTATTATTCAGCACAAGAGCTTGAGATGACATGATAAGCTGATAAATCGGTCATTGAAAGAAATATTAGAGGGGAAAGTAAAATTGTCGCTATTTTAATGAGGTGATTTCCTTGGAGTCACTGATATGATGTCATTGGCATGGCTTTCTGGTTGAAATTTTCTGGAGAAATTACAATTGCGAAAATAAAATTATCAAGAAATGCCATCGTTCGAGCTCAAAAGTATAATCAATAAGTTTACATTCATTTCCGAAGCACGTTATTCATCATTTTAACCTTAACATTAGTATTATAGAATTGCTAATGCATGAGGTCTTAGTATGCTTAACCTTAAATTACGACAAAGCTGACGGAAAACCGAAAGAGGTTTGGTAGGACCAAATTTTGCACGAAATATTTTAATTGCTACCTGTATAAATATTCAGAAAAAAAGTTGTTATTAATTAATTGTTATTGGCAGCGTTAATATTTTGGTGCTGAGTGATTAGATTTCGATTTGTTAAAGACTAGTAACAAATAATGCCAATGTCCTTAAAAAATGTACTATACATTATGTAGGAAATATTTTGTGATACCCATTCAGAAAAAGTTTGTTTTTCATTAACTTTTTACTAGCAGTGTTATTTTTTTTGGCCGTAACTGTTTTCATTTTGATACTATGAAGAACTCTTTTTTAAACAAAGCCACCCTGGATTCGATGAAATATCATCATTATCAGGCGTAAACTATCATTCATCGAGACCCGTGTCGCTTTATTTTAAAAAAATTGCATAAGTACTTTATGGTTTTTCATCGCGGAGGCCTTAAAATGGAATGCCATTCTGCAAAGTTCACTTTTAATTCAACACATCAAACGAACAAACTTTTTACAAACATACATGCCCTAGGTTATTATTAACGAAGAAAATCAGGGTCGAAGACACGCACTGTTGCTTCGCAAATCTAATTAACAAAACTTACTAATACAATTGTCCAGGGCCATTACTCACTACGGAAATCAGGAGCGACGGCACGTACTTTACGTCATAAATAACAACATATACACATTGCGGACTCAATAAGTACTTAAGGAGAAACATAGCGAGAACGCGACCAACCGAACGCCACTATTCTCATTACAACACTCCATTTTTTGTTTGTTTCGCGTCGGCAACCACAATTGCTGTCCATTATCACGTTGCTACCATTGTTTCTTCACATCGTCAACAAGAATTGTTACAACACAGTTAAAAATGAGTTAGTGAACCATGGTGAGGAACAGCAGTAAATATTACTAATTTTAGCTAGTAAAAGTAGACATTACAATATATCCGTTGGGTTTTATATTAACACGACGCTTTTCGTTAAAATAAACAAAATAAAATGCAGTGGAAATATTGAAATGTTTAATTTTAATAATAGCTATAACCTACCCCGCATCGTGTCCAGTGACGTCTTGGAAAAATATAAAATAGGTCCGGAACACTCTTTACTTATGTTTTTTAAAAGTGAAATATTACTCTGTGTGCTTTTTCTTACTAGTTATTATTTAAATTTTATTACATTTTTTATTTTTCTTAAAAATGCAAATTATAATAGAAATTTTGATGCAATAAAGTATAAAAGTGTTATTTGACCATTATGTCTTTTGTTAACCAGTGCCGGATCGGCGTTCCGGAACCATTGCACCACTCATATCATACAAGATATTACTTATTTCCTTAAAAAAATATTCTGCATTTTTGGACAGAGGACTCGGCTTACGGCATTCGTGTCTCCCTCCTCTCTTGGCGTCTCTTCAAAGGGTGAATTTCTCGATCTAGTGGTCTTTCCCCCAACCCCCACCCATACCTTTGTCACTCCTTGCCTCGCGTGCCCTCTAAACCCCACCTCCATCTCGGTTGGGGTCAGCAGGGAAACGGGTCACGGCGGATTGAATACAAATGGACACCCGAGTGGACGGCGCCATCTTCCTGAAGTAAAGGAGGAGCGCGCGTGCCGCCGTCGGCTAAAAGGGTGCAGTTTTGCCGGGGTTTCGATAGGGCCATAGATTAGAAGAGATAGCTGGCTGGTCGGTTGTTTGAGGAGGCGACCCGCAAATGAGGTCATTTCAGCCATTAAGGATGGCTGGAAAGGTTGGACTTATTTTTCATTGGAGGCAATGGAAGTAGGTTGAAGATTAATGATACATCGGCATCGCTCCACTCATAGGATAGGAGCTCTAGCCGTAAAGGAAGTTTTTGAGACCAGTGCAAGTGTTTGGAATATCATAACAAAACACAATACACTTCACGAATTTCACCTTGTGAGTGATCCTCATGGGGTTTCTATTCAGGATGTTTTCAATCAAGGTTTATGCCATCCTGGAGATACGGAAATTATTGGAAACTGAGGGATATCTGCGAAAGCTGAGGGAAAATCAAGGATGAGTGAAAAGATTGAACTTGTTTTTCATTGGAGGGAATAGAAGTAGGTTAAAGATAAATGATACATCGGCATCAGTCCACTCATAGGATAGGAGCTCTAGCCGAAAAGAAAGAATTAGAAACCAGTGCAAGTGTTTAAAAATTCCTAGCAAAACACAATATATTTCATGAATTTCACTTTCTGTGTAATTCGTATGGAGTTCCTAATCAGGACTTTTCCTTAATCAGGGTTGTTACAATTCTGCAGATAAGAAAAAATATGGGTAACTTAGGGATATCCGAGAAAACTCAGGGAAAATCAAGGATGAATGGAAAGGTTGGGCATATTTTTCATTGGAGGCTTAGGAGGTAGTTTAAAGTTGAATGATATATTGATATCACTCCTCTCATAGGATAGCGGCTCTTGCCGTAAAGGAAGTCTTTGAGGCCAGTGGAAAATTTTGAAATATCATAAAAAAACACAATACATTTCATGAATTTCACCTTGTGAGTGATTTTTATGGAGTTTCTACTCAGGACGACTTAAACTAGGGTTATCACCATTGTAGAAATCGGGAATATTATGAAATAGTTAAAGAAATCCGAAAAAGCTCCAGGAAAATCAAGGATGGATATGCATGGAAATTGACTTCTTTTGTAATAAGAGGGAATGGAAGTAGGTTGAAGGCAGATGATACATCAGCATTATTCCACTCCTACGATGGGAACCCTAGCTGTATCCTCCGTAAAGAAAGTCTTTGAGACTAGTGGAAAAGTTTGAAAAATCTTAACAAAACGCAATAAATTTCATGAATTTCACCCTATGTCAAAATATCAAGAAGTTTCTATTTAGGACAATTTTAATCACGGTTTTTACAATTCCAGAAGTCAGGTATATTATCGAAACTGAGAAAGGTCAGGGAAAATCAAAAGATATTCCAGAAGATGTGGTGCACGGGTAATTAGTTGATTTTTTGCAGCTTAAAATAAAAATCCCTGATCTTAAGTCCAAAAAACTATAACACTCAGTGAAAGGACAGAGAAAGTAAGTTAGTAAAGAATAAATGAGTCCTGAAAACTTCTAGTAAAGAGAGATACGATATACGAGAATACTAAAAAGATGTGGTAATATAAGTTGCGGAGGACAATGCAGATTGAAAGGACAGAGAAATTAAGTTAATAACGAATAAATGAGTCCTGAAAACTTCCACTAAAGGGCCTGATATACGAGAATACTTAAAGGATGTGGCAGCATAAGTACAATGGAAGACACTGCAGACAGGTGCACCTTTCGTATTCCATTTTATCTTTCAGACTATTGAAGATATCCGTGTCATCATTATCAATCACTGCTGAAAAGATTGCGACATAAATTCTGCATAGTATTATTCGCACGGCCTTTATTACTGTACGAGAAAGATTAATTTCCCACCTTCTTTTGATGACCTGGGAAATAACAATTTTTACTCTGTGGGCAGGAAAAATAATAAGAGTGACTCATATCTGGACTAATTAATCAAAGATGTATCCATAGCCTTTCTCAACTGACTTCACCTCAGTTTTATTGGCAAAAAAAATTATATAAGTCTAAAAGCAACTCTTTGAGAAAACTGAACCCACGCTGATAAAATATATCTAATCATGGAAAAGCCAGTTAATCCCGTATATGATTCATTTACTATTACAAGTAGTTTGTAGCCCTGATAAGAATTAAGTTATCTCTCAAAGAATCACTACCACTGATACGGAGAGCCAATTAGCTCTGAAAAAGGCCTGGAGAATTCGCTGTCGTAATCACCGTCTTTAGAACTTTGTTCTATTGGAACATATCCACAAAGAATGCGGAAAGAATAACTTTAAATGGACCTTCAACCATCCCTAACTTAAATTGACATCCAACCAACTTCACTTATAAGCAAAAATTAATCGATTCTATGATAACATTTATCTGATGCTCCTGCCTGTGACTTCACTTGCTTTGAATTAAGCTTGCGCTAAAATAGGCATTGACACTTAAACACAATTCATAGTTGATTTTACATAGGGGGTATACACTATGCATATTTCCAGTTTGCAACATTTTTTGTAAATTTGAAATTTAAATTTCATGCTCATCCAGATATTCTGAGCAGAAACATTGAATAGCATTACGAGAATCAGCGGAGTATCTTTACAGGATACTATTAATTACCTACACGACGATTTCCCTATTTTTTCATCGAATGGCCGTTTGTTGAAAATCCAAGGATTTGGAACTTGAAAAAAATGCTTCATGATTGATGTCTCATCAAAAAGTGCAAAGAGAAAAAAAGGTTTAATTACTACCGATTTTGATACATATTGCGTTATCATCATATGATCAATTTATAGATTTGCGACATCACATCGGTTCATGTCAAAAGGATTGAGTTGCTGATCAAAAATTTCATCAATTATCAAGATAATCAATGACATTTCAAAAGCATCATATCTTCGATGCCACTATCAAGGACATATAATAACGTGGCATTGACATTGAAGGCGAGCAAACGGAGGATGGTTAGCGATGTATTGAGATCGGTAGTAGTAATATCATCTTGAGGAAAATTGCAGATTGTTGTATTATCAATTACAGAATGCAAAGCAGATTATGATAAAAGTAGATATCAATCTACATATATCATTACAAGTATATCCGTTATGGTTGATACAATCAAATGAATTGTAAAGTGTTATCAATTGCTGGGGGAAAGGAATACCTAACTTGCTTATTTATTCATTAATGTTTACTTTAAGATCACCTTCCATTTCTAAAAAAAATAATACATTCACTACGATCAGAATTTAATAGGAATTTTCTAAATCACCGCTACGAAGATAAAATCTGTGCTCATCTAACACTAAAGGGTAATGTCGTTAAAAAGATGTCCGAAGAAGCTTGTCGATAATCTAATATTGGTATCGATTCCGAAGGAAGGCAGTGAATAGCTTGATATCCAACATGCCAAACTTCTAATAGGGTGGTTTCCTATTATTTCTTATTGCGAATCGAAAGTTTATTATACTCCTGGAGTACGTATTTCACGCTTGTAGATTTTTAAAGGACGATTTCTATTTTTCGCGATTAAATGAAAAGTTAAAAAAATTTCTAGCGCATGTTTCCCTGAGCTCTGTGCCTCATGCATGCATTGGTAATCTCAGACGATGCAAAACTCCAGACTACTCGTGTAGAAACTAGTTCCCTTTGGCCTTTCGTTTTCTTTGATGAAGGAAACTACCCTATTAAATTTCTTTGCCATTTCCACATTAATCTTTCACTGTATTTTGTATCATTTATGATACACTACACTCATCGCTGATTATTAAAGATAGGGACAATTCTTTATCTCTAACGCATGGTGTATCAGATATGATACACCCCGCCGCTACACTATGTGGTTCTCGAAGCAGTCAGTAGGTGTCAAATATGCAGCTTGCATTTATGTTGAAGGAAGTCAGCTCCCCGCATAAGAAATGAGTAAGAGCATTTAACCGAGCGTTATCTATATATGTAATCGCTAAGTTACGAGCGGCAACGAGAAGTTTTCAATGAATATGTGAAATAAAAACATTTTGTAGAAAGTTACCTGATCTGTGATACATATCCATTTGCTGCAAAAGTTGTCCATAACCATAATGTAATAACCCTCCGCAAAAGAAGTGTGCCCTTACCTCAACCAAATTTGACTTTGTTTATCGACGTTTTTTATGTAGGACCAAAGGTATTTCATTTGTTACCCCAGTCATGCTTTATTTCAGTCTTTGAAATTATATTTGCAAAATACACATTCTTCTCACTAAAGAAAGTTAACGATATATATATTGTTATAGAATATTGATGTAAATGAATTATAAATACTATTTTCGTTGTTATTTTTCATGCACGCACTTAAGCTTAGTTAACATTGATTACCAAGCTAACACAAAATGAGCTACACTATATGAAAAGCATAACATATTACTATTTTGGATGTTTGTCTCAAACAGGTTATCCTTCGAGACTACCTAAAATTACTCAATTTTGCTATTGTCATGTAATTTGTTTGTGGAGTAATAAAAATTATTATTGTTATTCTTGTTATTAATGTATTTTATGAGATAAGTATTAAATTTTTCCTTAAAAAATAAAAAATAGCAGAACAATTAATTAAAAAATTAGTAATTGAAGAGTTTCAGGATATATTTTATAAAGAAACATTATGCGCTTTTGGACGCATTTTTGGACGCTTTTAGAAATGTATGTAGTTAAGCGTCAAATCCCACGTGGAAACTCACATCCTAACATTTATCTCGACAAAAATCAAGGCAAATTTTTTGACAAGGGAGAAATGTGCTGCGCAAAGGAATTTGCAGAATTCTATCATCCCACACCGTTACATTCAGCGCAGAGTGAATTGGGTCCTTAAGTCCAGTCTCCCGAATAATCCCAAAATCCTCTGCCCTGGGGTTTCATAAAAGCGCATTCACTCCAAATGGTATTAATCGGGCTAATGCAATCCCCACGTCCTTCATCGGTTCATTTTTGTGGGATTAACTCAATTCGCTGATCAGAAGTTCGTCATCAATTCGGCAGAGACATCCAATTAAAAAAGAAACATTAGACCCTCAATGTCAATGCCATGAATCATTCCCTCTTGGTAAAATGAAAAGGTTAATTTCCGTTTAAAATATTTTCGTTTAAAGTAAAAAAAATTAAAAAAATTGAGTTTTAAACATTTTTACGGTGACTAGCTTGAATATTTTTACAAACCAAAGCTGAAAAACACTTTATTTTATCAGGTTGACGTTCCAAACTTCCTTATTACTAGCCCAATAAAATGATATGTCAATGGGAAACTTCTATATTTGGAGAGTGTCTTTATATCTGAGCAAGTGAATGCGTAATTAGTTATTTACTAAATGCACTAAGAGGCTATCATAAGAAAATTTTCAAATCTAAGAGTTGCTAAATATTTGAGTATAATTATATCGCTGATTCAATTGTTTTTAAAATCAGAAATAAGTTTCTAAAATGTAATTAGCTCTAATTGCTACAGTTAGAGGTCAATGTTACATGAGTAAGAGTTCAATCACATAAGTCAGGTTAACATTACACGCCGCCGATTATTTTTCTAGATGGATAGGTGCAGTAGACGGCTAACAACTATGCATCTACATAATACCCTGAAGATGAAGTAAAAATCATTTCCAGGCATGCCATTTTTCAAAAACTTTTCCGGACCCTCGTTGCCTGGGGGAGAAGGTCGCCCCCCATACTCCTTATCCTCTTCAAAGAACATTCCTTGTTACGCCACTGATGCATATACTGGATATAATATTGCACTAATATTGCTTATTTAAATTTACAAGGTGCATGACAATCCAGTTCATAGTTCAAGCCTACAATTCAAATATTCATGCCAGTCAGATACACATGAACACAATTGAAAACATTTATGATATCAAATTTTATGCATGGAATTCAAGAACATAAGACCTAATACTATTGAATTAAAAGATTCGATGATATATTGATTGCATAATTGTGAAAAGACTGAATATGGTGACAGATTTATGCTTTATATTAAGCATTTGTGAACTGTCAACAAATATATTCTAGTTCTTTTTGTTTCTTATTTTTTAAACAGAGGTTATACAGAGTGTACTAGAGGTTATAAGCCTTCCAGGTTTTTTCCATTTCATGATAAATGCTCATTCGTCAGAATTCAAACCTCACACATTGCACTTTCCTCTGCCGCATAGTGTCCTCTTTTTTACACATAGGACATAGTCCGCTGTTTGCTTTCCCAATCTTTTTCAGGAGAGCCAAACAATTAGCGTGACCCGTGAGGACTTGGACTGCTTCAAATGTAAACCTGAACTGTGTCTGGCTCTTTATCTCAATGCAGGTGAAGATTTCAAAAGCGTGACCACCTTTCACGCTGTCCGCCCACTCAATATGCCATTTAGACGAGAGTGAATAACTTTTTACTCTATCGGAATACGGACGTAGTCACCCAGTTACCCTATTTATTGCCAACCAGGAAGGAGGTTGGGTTTCCCATGGCCTCCCGGACTGGTGTATCTTATTTCAATCCAGAATATCCCGCCCTGAATCGAGTTTTTTTCCTGCGTCACATCCCTTTCAGCGTCCTCAAGCGTCGCTCTCGCTTTTTCTCCGTGTCTTCCCTCGCATTTGCCTTGAAAGGGTTCCACTCCCCCACTCCGCATAACTTATCGGGAGCCGTGACAAGTGACGATGCTCCCACGCAACATCAAAGGGGGTGGTTGTCATGGTTCCTCCCGATCTCCCGTACCCTTTACCCTGCTCACAGCCGAAAAATCCCTCACCCATCCCACGTGACGGAACCCTCAAGAGAGCCTACATGCCACAATATATGTGCTAGATGACACTGCAGGCTTCTTTCGCGTTGCGGCGGCGAATGTGCCTCCTTTACGGTTTCAAAAAGCTCTCCTGCTGGAGTTTTTGAGGGGGAAATATGAAAAAAGTTTTGACATCATACGTGGCAATCAAATTACAAATGTCACAATTAGGGCACACATGTTTTGGATCATTCATCTAAATATATATCAGAGATGGCAAGTGAAACGAAACGAAAATGTTCGACCCGAAGGGAAACGAAAATACGGGGTCTAGGTTTAGTTTCTTTCCTGCACGAAATTAAAATCACCAAGGAGTTTAATTTCGCCCCGGGACGAAACTTTACTCTCGGGAACGAAACTAAATTAATCGAAACTCCGCTGCTCATAGTTATGTTTCGATCCTAGAAGTTGAGTGGAGGGGGAAAAGAGGGAATGGTTATACACTGGGCAAACTGTTGGGCAGTGCCAAGGACAAAATTAGTGACGGAGAACACAGCGGAGTATATATACTCAGTTGCAATGACTGCAATTCCTGTTACATAGGAAAAACTGGACGGAATTTCAACTTCCGGGCCAAGGAACATCGTTCATGTTTTATTAATAACTAAGAAACCTCACACTTTGCCAAACACCTCTTGGATTCCGACCACACAAGCGATTTCGAACCGATAATCCTACATAAAGAAAACAACGGCCCAAGGCTTGACGCACTCGAGCAGTTGGAAATTTTAGTGGGCCAAACCTCACCCAACATAACATTAGTTAACGAGCAGTTGTATTCTCACCATTCACCCCTTTTCAATGTCTTTTCTGAGAAACCATTACGGATGACACTCACCACTCCATAACACCCCTCCCCGTATTTCGTCATCATACACCAACCCTCGGCTACCCCGTGCAGTGACCCATCAGCAACGTACTTCCCAAACCTACCTTCCCTTCCCTTACCCCCTCCACCAAATAATACACCGCAATTCACGACACCACTTCTCTCACAAACTATCAGCAATACATTGTATGCTTCACAGATTATGATTGATTCCATTGTCGAATTACACAGGATGAAGGAGCTAAACACAATCAAACTAATTGCATCCAATAAAGGGTACTCCGAAGTTCCCCCCTTTCTCCACCTCCACTCTACCACCCCTCTTCCGCCTTCAAGGGTATAAATTCTATGTACTGATACTTGTAATTGCCAGATGATGATACGCTGTATCGAAACCGGTCGCAATATATTTTATTTTGTGAAACAGCCAAGTCTTTTCTTAACCTTTGTGCATCATGAAGGAGTTTCACCATGTTACGCCGACCACCATCGCATTAATCCTCTCGGTGTAAACGTTTTCGCTGGGGTACGCGTTCACATTTGTTCCATTCGAGAATTCAAACAAGCAATACGCCAACTATTGGCCGAATTCGGAAGTAGAGCTCCAAGGATACCTAAGGAAACCACGTTGACAAATCATTGGTATTTCTGGGAATTTACTGATTTTTCCAATTATATTTTTGGTATTAAGCCATCATAACGTCGCAAGTAATATATTTTAAGCATTCATATTCTTGTAAAATGCCTTTTCAGTTGCCATTTTTTGCTACAATTCATCTTTTACTGGGACGGTGGTTTGTTTGTTTAATGCACTTGGGGTAACTGACGTATTGCAATTTTTCTTTTCTAGCTGACTGAGAATAATGTTATTTTTATCGCAGTCACTCATTTATGATCATTAGGAAACCTTTGAGTAATGTCCGTGAGATAGTAGAGGATAGTAGAGGATATTTCAGCTGAAATTTATTAATTCCCTAATCTTAACTGCTATTTGTCGTTGCCCGTGGGAATTGAAATACCTCCTCAAAGCCAAGAAAATCTTTTTAGATAATTTCTACTTTAATTATCGCAGTGGCTCGACGATTCATCCTATTGCACCTATGTTATCATCACAACAATAACCTCGATGCGTCAGCCATATTGGCAAATTACGTCACTGCTTTCAGCGCTGCCATCGGTGATTTGAGTCTCGAATTGCCTAAAAATCCTTTGTGCAAACCTTTTTGCTTGGTATGTGCTCAAGCGACGTTTTTGGTCCACGCACTTACGGTAACGATCAACGCTGTGGAGTGGGGTATAAGCTGATCCCGTGCGCTCCATGTTTCCCATTTCTCTGGATATTATCTTTTCCGAGCAACACGGGAGGCCTGCTAGTTCCTCATATTTTCTAATGCTCTTCAGGCCCATGAGTCTCTGAGCTGATTTATTTATGTCTCAGGCTCCTTTCATAATAAGGGTGGAAGGAAAAAATAATATCACAGTGAAATTCGAAATAAACATTTATTAGAAAATAGTTTACAGCATGGCACACATGTATGTGCACCTTGGGATTTAAAGACAATATTTTTATGCACTACGATTATACAAAGAAATTAATCTTGCCAAGAATAATTTATTATCATTAATTATTTTCAATTGATATAATCTTTATAAACATTATTTATCAGTGTGAAACAACTGAATACATAGCTTAATGAAAACACTTAACGACGCACTCTCTCTTGTCGTGTCATCTATCTTGTTTTACGAATGAAAAACAAAACACATGTGACATGCAGTGGCAGAATCGTGTAATACAAGGTACAAAAAAGTGCAGCGGCGGATTTAAACGACGATAATTCACACTTGAATGACTATAATAATGAAAGCGTGGAAGTGCACGTGTATTTATTATTTATTAATCTTGGGACTGAAGAGGTTATAGTCAGCACTTTTTCGAGCTATTTGAGCAGGATGTAGCTCCATTTTAATGTAACCAAAGACGTTTGACTTTATTGACAGCATTATTTTGCTAATAACTAAAAAAGAATAGTTACAGCGTCATGTCTATACTTTCTTTTCGTTATTTATAAAATATTACAATGAACATGAGACCAGTATTTATTTAAAAAAGTAAATAAATCATGACAAATTTATCCTACGAGTAATGAATGTTTTTCCTCGCTTTGACTCGTACCGCTGATGGTGTTCCGTGATATTCAAGTAAATTTCCAGAAAATAAAGCACAGAAACCCTAATTTTCATGAAATTAATTCGATAAAATATGGTTAGACGATTAAATATTGAAATTCAACATTAAAATTTTTAAAAGATTACTTGGGAATGGATATATAGAATACAGGGAAAGCGGGCATTCAGATGTCAACAAATTGTTCAAAAGGTGATTAAATATTATTAAAACACATTTTAATATTTTGAATGAAAGACAATTGAAATATTTTGTAGACATCTTGACGATATTTGGCGGGGTCTGGGGAAGAAGAGAGAAGACGAGAAGGTATGCAATTGAGAGGAGCCAAGGAAACGAGGACCTCTCCGTATGGAAGCGAAGGAGGTTTCCGAGGGATTCCACCTATAGGCGCCCAACGAACCGCAAACATTCGCAGCTGGAATATTTATTTTGCATGCCGATGCATTTGACAGGATATGGAATACATTTCACTGCTTTTCAACTGAGCGTAACTTTGGGGCGACCATCTTATTTGCATCCGTAAAATCAAAGAAGGATCCGCGGGAGGCAGTTTCATTTTAACGGCTGATGTATTTCAAGCTTCCACCGATAAACGAAATAAATGGCGTTTTCACATATGTTTCGGAATCTACTCTTTGTACTTAACATACCTTCTACCACTTAAAAAAGGAATCTCCACGCCATTTTTTTCGAAAACAGAATTTTAAAAGTTTCTACTGGTTCAAATACAATCCTTGAGTACAAAAATGTACCGACTTTGAAAAAAATCTTATTGATAATTTTTAAAAGTTAAAATGTGAAATAATGAGACAGAGAAAGACAAACCATTGGCCAATAACTTTGCTTAATTTTAAGTTATCGTCAGGTAATTGCATTACAATAGTCCAATAAACGATATTGGCTATTTTGCTGAGGTATTTAGTAGCGATGTTAACTGAAAATTATTTTATTTACTGACTAGAATGAATAGAATTAGTAATTTTGCGAAAATTCATTTAAGAAATCCTAGCTACTGATAATTTTTTAGCTATATATAAAATTGTAAAAAAAGTATTAGATAATAATCGCATAATCACAGCGGAAAATCTATCTACGAAAGGATTTATTCATTGAGGGATAAACAGAATAAGTTATTAGAAAATTAAATCTGCTGATAACAACAATGACATGCACTGAAAGGCCTTTAAAGAATAACTTATAGTACATGGAATCATGCAGGATGAATAATTGCTCTTCGATTCTGCGTCTCGATTGTTGCCATGAAAAAGTTGACGATGAATAAAGGAAACATTTAAAAGCCCGCCGGAGAGCAGAGAGAGTCAATTATTCGATTTCCTGGCGGCGGGCTTCCTGGCAAAAATTTCCGTGAAGGAAGAATTCTGAATTAGAATGATGCAATGAACGTAGAGAGCAGAAACAGAGTAATTTGTAAGGATAAATATCAGAAAATTCTACGCTGACAACAAACTGACCAATTTTTGGGAAATTATTAAAGAAAATACATGTTAATACACGCTATCTTGGTTAATTGACTGGAGATAATAAAATGGGCACCAAAGATCTGCACAAAATCAAAGACAAAACGATTTCGTAGTTGCAATTAGAAGTGTTATCCTAAAGGCTGGTATCAGAAAATAACAATATTAATTAATTCAAAGAAGAGGAAAACTACAAACTGAGCATGTCTGGTAGAATTAGGTAAAGCTAATGGAAGCATTGAGACCACTGGTTGATAAAACCACCACCAGAGGAAAACGTGATAATCATGGAAAATGGGAACTCAATTAAATAATGAACGATATGAGAAGAAGAATCAATCAGCACTGATTAATCCATGAAGAAAATAAAATATATTCATGACGTAGATGTAACATTCCAAAAATAATTAGGTGGTTGCATAAACGAGAATCGCAAAACCTCCACTGCACAAACGCTAAACAATCGCCCACCGAATCAAATCTGCTCATCTAGTAGCCCAAGTAGTACTAGATTTGATCGATTTGATGCAGTAGGCGATTGTTGAGCGTTTGTGCAGTGGAGGTAGAGCATAGAAACGTCTGACGTCAGTTTTTATCCGTATTATCACTCATAAATCACCATCAAATTACATCAACATGCATTCTCCAAAGCTATATAGCCAACTTTCATGCATTTATAAATTATATTCAAATTCATCAAGAATTCATTCAAATTTATCAATTCATCAATCACCAAGAAAGTATCTCAGTCAGTTTATCTCTCTGTAAATATATTAGTGAAGTCGAATGGTTCCAACCAGTGATCCTAAACTTTAATGAATTTGTAAATTTTTCCTACTCATAATTCAAGCATAAATATATTTCTCACTACGAGTAGAGTTTTTTTTCTACACTTCAAATGTGCCTATTGAGTGTTATTCGAATGTATAATAAACATGTTTTTGTACAAACTGCATTAAAAACAGTATTTTTTCGAAAAATCGATATTTGGTTTCGATTAATCGATATTTCGGTTCAAATTTCGATTGGTATAAGTCATTCTTTTCAGTTTGATTAAAAATCGATCGCTTGAAAAATTGATTTTGGCCGACTTTTTTCCATCTCTATATTGGAATAGTGGGATACCGAAAATATGTAAGGAATTCCGATGTTTTGCACAGTATATCGGAGCGTTTGAGGTTTCCGGACACGTCTGATATCTCCTGGCCATTTACAACTTAAAACGTTGGGCGTTGAACACTGAGAAAGGCTTAGGCATGCGCTTCATGAATTGCTATAAAGGACTAGGGACGCTGGGTGGGAGGATTCCAAAAGGAGTTTCGGCGCAGTAAGGGTTCGTTCCCATTCCCCACTCGCTCAACCCTGAAGAAAAAGGGTTCTCGACCCGAGAGGTACCTCCTACCCTCCTGTTCCGCCTTTTTTTCCCTTAAAAAAAAGGTGCGGTCCCAGGTATTCCCTCCGACATGCTTCCCGTCCGCATTCGCAGATGGCGCGCGAGGAGTCATCGGTTTTGGGGCAAACAAAAGGCGGTCGTTTGTCACCGTCCGTCCCGCCTGCTTCTTGACGCCACGCCACCGCCTCGCCCTTTCCGTGGAGCAAGTCGCCGGGGCACGAAAATGGGGATGACACTCTCTCTCTCTCTAGTTCCTACTGCTAAAGGTTACTGATTATGAGAGAAAAGTGGCTAAAATTAACAGAAACATCCGCAAGACCTTGGTTAAAGTGGTTTTATAGAAGAAATCAAGTAAAAAGATTAGCGAAAAATTAGCTTTAAGGCTCCGTGGGGTTAAGAAATTTTAAAAATCCTAATGGACGGCTTTTATCACTCCTCTAAGACCTCACAGAAAACTGCCGTGTACACAACTAAAATGGCGTTGAGTTGATCCATAATGCCTTTTCCGGAGCTTTTTTCTAAAAAAAACTGCTGGGGCACGAAAATGAGGAAGGCACTCTCTCTCCAGCCCCTGCTACAAAAGGTTACTGATTATGAGAAAAAAGCGGCTAGAATACACAGCCACATCCGCAAGACCAAGGTTAAAGCGGTTTTATAGAAAAAATTAAATAAAAAAATTAGCGAAAAATTAACTTGAGTCTGGGGGGGGGGGGGGTTAAAAACAAAAATTAACGCTTACTGGACACATTGTATCATTCTTCAAAAGGCCGTTTTACACGGGCCACGTAATTGCGCAGGCTAGAACTGGCGATCAATTGTGCGAATGCAAGAACGATATTATAACAGAGGCTATTTTGCTATTTAACGTCCATGCATTCTCGCATGCGCTCTAGCAATTCACCGCTTTACAAGACGCAATTTTGACTGCGCCTTCGTACACACGTGATATTGTGCAAGTACGTGCCCCGTGCAAAACAGTCTTAAGAACTAACGGCAAACTGCCGCACATACAATTAAATGTAGTCGAGTCGAACCTATGGTATTCCCTTTATGCCTTTCTAGAGTTTTTTCTCCATTAATGTTTACACCTATATTTTACGTACCAAGATTTCATTTGTCAGCATTAGCGATTTGAGCTAGCAAAACATGGGTAGAAATAGAAATATGGCTACAACACTGCATATTCGAAAATTTTCATGATAAATCAAAACCGACCACAATCTTATGCTAGATTATTTTTCATTATGTTCATTTTTATTCCTATAATTTAACCAAGTTCCACGCTATTTTTTTTATGAATGCCACCATTAACTAAAGGTCACTGAAATATCAAGTTTAGTGGTTCCTATGGTTGATTTTGTTATAATTTTTGGGACAAACCGGTTTCTTTAGGGTACTGGATCAAAATATTCTAAAGCAGAATATTTGAAGGAAAAATAATGGGTAATTTTGAAATGGGTAAAATATGGTCTGAAAGCTTATAAAATCACCTAAAATTTGCCAATTACTCTTTAAAAAAGCTCCGAACAAATTTTATATAGGTGTTATAAAATTTATTCATCATAAGTATGCTTCTGCTGATAGGAAATAACCTTGATTACCTAAGATAATGCAAAAAAATAGTCCACGTTAGATTATGTCGTTAATTGAGAAATTAATTTGTGGTATCGCGAGTAAAACCTGTGATAGGTACGTAAATTAGAACTGGAAGTAGGCATTAATGTGAATGCCGAATTCATACACTCATTACCAAGTGTGGGAGCTGTAAATTTCACCATTTGGAATATCATGCTCTTCATTGTGGCTGAATGAAAAGAGTCAGGTGGACACCTTAAATAATAACGGAGGACATGTGTGGCGAAATCCAGCAGTCTAGCCAGGTTTACCTTGGTTACTTATCCAAATAAACAAAAATAATATTAAAGAAATCTTTTGTTTAAGGTTGGTTTACATGTTCTATTTCACTTATCAGTAAATGTCTTATCACCTATCCCATTCTGAACATTCTACTTTAATCTGAAATAAGGCCCATTACAGTTTATGGACCTTTCTTACTTTTTCACGCTTGCCCAACATTCTCCTTTTTAACACGGTTTACAGCATAGTACTCATATTTAATGGTGATACCGTCAGTGAGTAAAAAAGCCAGTAATGCGTCTCTGTCCACGTGGTATCCTGTTGGCCACATATTCTATTCTTGGTAATGAAGTACTTTTACCTTGCACCGATATAAGAGATGCTTCTCTGGGCTAACAAGCTTTGATCTTATTTTTATTTTGGGGAAAATGAACCATGAATGAGAGCGAAACAAAATTATTCCGATAAGATAGGTTTACATAGCGAATTTTGCAGATTACTGCGGCCATTCTACCCTGCCAACTTGGGCTTCCTCGCCTCGACAAACCGAAGGTCGCGCTTTCCAGTCCCGTCTGGGCATATAGGGCTTTAAATGTGTTCGTTTATTTCTCTGTGAATTTCTTATACTGAATTGTTTGTAATTGGGGGCAATTATTCGCATTATAGAAATTATTGTAATTATTGCTATTCATTGACCTTGATAATGACACTACTTGTCGAAACCGGGTCGGTATTTTGTAAATAAAATTGTGTGGAAATTTACCATTTTATTTTATTCTCATGGATATAAAACATTTCCACCAGATATCGCCGGACACTGTGAATTATTATTGCTATTCTTTCCTCTCCCTCCCTTACCTAACACTACATCGCCAACGATTTCCGACATCCATGTCACGTCTTAATAAGTAAAGACAGGAAATGTTTTTACCGTGTATTTGAAACTGGAGTATGCAAGGGAATGCTTCGGGGCGTTCCGGGGCAAAAGACGGGAAGGGGTCGAGCCGCAGCAAAGGATGTGACATTAATTCCCGCCGACGACTCTCGTCCATTTGATTAGTTGACGGAAGCGACAGTGTCTTCGGCAAATGATGCCCCAATTCTCCCCACATGTCGCAAAACCCCTTCACTCTGCCCATTCAAGCGCAACTTCCCGCAAGGAGAGACCACGTGCAACCGTTGCGGAATGAGAACCGCTCATAATATATGAGCCGGCCATTATGTTCGGTCGTTTTCACTAGTGGTCGGCCGCGAGTGCTTAGTTTAAGTCATACACGGGAACACGGAAGGAGAAAGTGTCCGAAATTTAGCCGCAACGGTTGCAGACGAAATGAAGTGTAAAGTAACTAATCCATTCCAATTTGTGACTTTCAGTGGGAAGAACAAACTCTACAAATTTGAACAAATTTTAATGAAAATATTTCTATAAAAAGCTTTGGAAAACAGTGGTTCTTGAGTTTTCGTCAGTGAACACAACGATACGGTAAGCATGAAAAGCATGATAGAAAACTAGAATGTGGAATAACTGTTTCCTTCTAGCCATTAAGAACATAATGTATATAAACGCTATCTCAAGGACTATTTGTTATTAAATGTATTCTATAGCATGAGTGAACACATTGAGGAATTAAAATAGACATCCATTCTTTTAATTTATCAGCTCCATCTTTTTATCTCCGTGATTATTTCCATTTTATTAAATTATTTTATATATATGTATATATTTTGTATCCCATATTTATGTCTGACTTTCATGTGCATCTTAATGAAAAAATAAAAATAATCTTTGTTATTTTATTGGAGATTGGTGGAGAGCAGATCATTTCGATTATGATTTTCACTGCAGTAACGGTCTTAAAATTATATTTAAACATATTCAAAGGTAAGCACTGAGTAACTTACACTCTGATTAAATAAATTAAGAAAACTAAAGCGGCAAATTCTGACCAACCCCTTTAAAAGCTACTTTGTTGTAATTATCAAAATAAACGTAAATTAAAGGAATAAAAAAATGTATTTCTTGAAGCCAAGAAAGTTTTTCTTCCTAGTACGATTCAAGTTTTCAATGACACCAACGATTTTTACGCGAGTAATATGGAAATTCTGCTTTTTCTCCACCACCACCGAACGCGACGGTGAAAGTCTAATTACAGGCTAATCTAAGTTTCACAAACGTAAATTTGAGCACTTCGTTAATTTTCCACCTACTCCACTACGGCCTTGCACTTAGCCTCATAACGAAAGAATTTTCCTAAATACTAGATATTATGTGAAAAAACAATTTTATTACCAAAAAATACTCGGAAAAAGAAAATTGAAGGAGGCCACAAGGAAGGGTCACAACAGTGCCAACATTTAATATACAATGCCGAACAATTTATACGTTGCACGCTTCAAAACCTTCCAGTAACACTTGAATCGAGTTGATACTTTTCACGAAGCGAAAAGACGGAATAGCTGTTTCGCTGTTTCGAATTCATTAATCACGCCCTGAGTTCCCAGACCAATAAAATAAAGATTCTACTATATTTCACTTAAACCCAGGTCATCAATCACTGTGACAAATGCAATTCATTTAGTCTAACTGGAACAGTGAAAAAAAGAATTAGCAGGTCGATAAACACGTCCCAGCTAAAAAAACTACTAGATGAACAAATCAAACAGATACAACTGAACGACGACGGTGAAAACCAACAAAAGTGGCCTATCATGAGTTGAAACAAGATATTAAAGGCTGATGGGGAAAATTTTGCGCCATGAATCGATCTTGTGCCTAATTTAGAAGTATTAAATGAGGAAAAATGAGATAGAAAACCGTCAAAGACTAGTTTTTGAGGCCATTATAATAGTGGATATTACAGAGCTTAATCCAAAACCACGTGATATCATTAATTAATAAATTATAAGTATTTAAGGGAGACAGTGAAGAACAAAGACATAGTAACAATGGGAAATTAACCAATATTTTCCTCGGAATTTGAAAATAAGATATACTCTTTTCACGTTTAAAACCCATTTCAAGTATTAATCAACATCATAGAGAGCAATAAACACGAAATGCAGGGGCAATTGGAACAGCGTACGGCGCAAATTCTTCAGGAAACATATATTTCGGTCTCAACCTTGGGGAATAAAAAGCGGTGAGGGAGATTAGCGGAGAAAGACGGTGACGGTCGCGTACCGTGACAATCAGTCCAAGTTGGACGATAAAGGCGGAGACTCCTCGCAAGAAAGCCAAGGTGAGTCTCGCATTAGTTCCGTGTATTTTCCCGAAGCTCCGCCCGTCCTAAATGGCCCAAGGACACGAAAGCGTCGCGAGATCTACTTTCCTCGATAGTTGCGGAATGGCTTTGGACACGTGGGGACTCTCAGCCCTTAACATTCTGCGTGCATTCCTCGTGTTCATCAGTTTTATCTCGGCCTATCTCCTCTCCCTTAAAAGGGGGGGAAGGCAACACCTCGAAAGTATCCCTACGCATTGTTTCGAATCGGCAAGTATTATTAGAAGCGGACAACTTGTCAAGGTATTAACTCCTTGCGCTGAAATGAATTCTCAAGCTAGTCATGAACTTCTTATGCCAAATCGCGCAATGAAGAGTGTAGTTCGTCATTAGATTTTCATAATTTAAGCACTATTTAGGGGAAAATGTAGGGTATAAATATTTTCAAAGCCTAACAATGTTAAAACATCCATAATGTACATATATAAAGAACACATATATTCGTGAAGAATGACGCATTGAATGGTATAAAATTATTTTATGCGAATAACGGTAGCTGTATTTTCGACGTTGTTACGGGAAGAGATTATTAAAATGGCCATTAACCCTTTCACTGCTGTTCAATCTCCGAAAACCTTCTCCTCACATGCGGTGAAAAGGTTAAAATGCGATTCGTGGGGCCATGGAGCGAGTACTTACAGGATGGGCGTGGTACACCCTCCTAAGGGTCGCAAATCCCTTTCCTCGACGAGCTCACCCTCGCTGGCCCGTCTCTTGGACCCTCCTAGCGGGGGGCCTCCCTCCCGAAAAGTGACCGCTCTGACTGCAATTTAAAAATCAACCAATCAATCCGATCATCAAAAATGATTGTTTGCATCGCACTGCTGCCAATCAAGCAATCAAATACGTCTTTCAACCGTGTTTCTGCGACGAAAAATAACGATTTCGTTAACTTTGCTAAAAAAACGTGGCTGAGGACCACCGGAAAATGGCCATTTTAGCGAAGTTAACAAAATCGTTATTTTTCATTGCTGAAACACGGTTGAAAGATAGTAACATTTAAAACTTTTTCTAAATGTTACTGTGCACTCGGTGTTAAAACTAAGTTGTGAACAATATGAAATAATAATTACTTTTTATTTCAGTGTTCTACGTTGATTACAATCTACAATTTGTGATTTCATTACCTATCATTCCGTTTGAAAAGAACCAAAGAAAATAAAAATAGAGGGTAGGGAGGAGGACGACATTCATAAAATAAAAATTTAAGTGGAAAGGATTAATAAAAATCCGAAGATAACCCGGCGTTTGATGTGGATAATTGCTTTATGGTTTGCAGCAGGGTCAGGGTTTTCATTATCGCCGACGTTTCGATGGTCGAGTTTATCTTCATCCTTAGGGTTGTGAAGGTATTACTCCCGCTCGATTGGTCATTTATCGTAACGAATTATTCGTTATCTAGTTGGCCACCCGGCGTTGCTCGGCAGGGACAGTGAGGATAGATAGTACCCAGAGAAATGGGAAACCTGGAATTCATGGTCGCATGGCAGGATTTTTAGGTAAATGACCAAAGTAGGTGTAATGATGCTATATATATTAGGGTGGACCGAAAAAAAAGTTTTTTCCCCCTCATCAAATTTGCCCTATGCGGGAAAATTGCGAAATGATATCAGAATCTCGCACACCATTGTTTTTTCAAATCGTCCACTTCACCTTCTGCATTTTTCGCCATACCCACATCTCGAAGGCTTCTGTTTCATAAATTTGAAAATTTCACCTTAGAATTTTCGCACATGTGATATTTTTATGCTCTAGATACATAAAAATTTTCACCAAGGTCTAGTCTGTTTACACTGAAATTTTCAAGGTGATAGGTTAAATTTTAAACGACTAATGCGACGCGATTATTACAAAATACTACCGATTGAGGGCGATGGGTCCTGTAAGAAGTAACCTAGGAGACTAAATAATTTCAGTGAAACATTTGTCATGCATTCCAGCTTGGTCGTCGATTTTGGATGTCTAAGGAGGCTGGGGGAAACGACACCTTATCGTAATTTACACACTGTGCATTTCATTGAATTGAAGCGGTGAGGAGTTGTGGGGCACAAGTGATTTAAAAAAAAGTGTACAGAAGTACAGAATTTAGGCAAAAATAACGAACGAGATCAACTAGATATTTAGTGGTGCATTTGATAATCCACTAGATGTCAGCGCAGAACAGAGACTCACTTATATCCCTTGGTCACCAAGTTTTTGTATATTTTCAGCTTGTGCTGTAAGCTTGGTCGTCGATTTTGGATATCTAATGAGGCAGGGGAAAACGACACGTTATTAAAATTTACATTCTCTGTATTTCATTGAATTGAGGGGGTGGGAAGCTTTGCGGTGCAAGTGATTGAAAAAAACAGAATTCGGTACAGAGCTGAGGCAAAGACAATTAACAAGATCGATCCCAGTCCTGGAACAGGACAACAAAATTGAATGATCATCAGAGTGCCTGAAAAGGCGGAATAATGATAAAACAAAAGCGACACTCTGACAACAAGATCGACCTGATATTTTGTAGTGCATTTGATTTTCCATTAGATGTCAGCACAGAAAAGAGGACTCTCTTATATCCCTTGGTCACCAAGTTTTGTATATTTGTTCTATCAATCTCTCTACCTAACTCTGTTTAGGAGACAAAATACCTACCCAATCAATTGATTTCGATATTTCAGAGACTGGATGCCGGTAAGACGTCAGAGGGAATATATACAAGAGCGCGAATGATGGCTATAAAGTAGCCAAAATCTCGGCATACCCTCGTTTTCGGACTAAGCCCCCTAAGATAATTTTTTTGATACAATTGAAAGGCTAGCTGACGGATAAAAGGAAAGAAAAAACGCCGAAGTAAGTAACGAGACTGTAAGTACTACCCCGCAAGCTGCCTAGAAAGGCGTGTGGCAGGGGATGTGAGGACACCATCTCCGTATAAACAGAAAATGCTCATAGAAAATTATGACTAGCATTTTTGAAGTCCTTTATGGTTCGGTGGAAAACGAATTCCCATATCTATCCGTTCCGCAAAACATCTCTCTTAATGTATCGCTTCTGTCGGACCTGGAAATATAGTATGGCTGATAAGACTCCAAGACGATATACTCCGTGTCGCTCCTACAGATATCTATTCTCAATCGTTCAAGCAATCTAAGTGTAGCGCGCAGCCTCCGAGTCTCTAGCGGCCTACAGCCTAATTCGCTTAACATCTGGGTAACGCTGTCTGTACGCCCTTAGCAGTTTTTGACGAATCGCGCAGCTTTCCTTTGTATTTTATTCAGTTCACGGTCTTCACGGTCAAGTCTTTCTGCACCGGATCCCATATGCTCGCTGCATATTTAAGGTGTGGTCGGATGAGTGTCGAAGATATTGCGCGTCTCCGAGTTGTATTAGAAGGTTGCGGACTCTTTGCACTTCCACGGTTCACTTCTACGGCAATTCTCTTCAATCTGTTTGGTGGTTCAGAGGCTTAAGTGGTAGGGTTCACATATATATCGGATATATATTAAATAGTGCTTCTCAATTACTTACCATAGGTAGCTGGTGAAGTGAAGTTGATGCCACACGGTAGGTGATATTTAAGAGGAAGCGTTCAAAACCCTGAATTCCCTGAGTTCCATTCTCTATGGTGACCGTTCAGTAGCATTTCGCGTTCTGCGACGCAACCCCAATTTTACTTGGAGCAGGAAGGCTATTAAACATATCCACTACACCTTTGGAATATGTCACATAGGACCTGACCAATTCCTCCTCTTCAAGAAACGTCTAGTCATTCAAAGGGGAGATGGAAATAGAAACTAAACGAAAGTCAAAACCAGTAAAGTTTCAATAGTTTCCTTCCCGAGAGCGAAATGTAGAAACAAAACTAAATGGATTTGAACCCGGGGAGCTAAACTCAGGCTCGAAACGAAATCGGAGTCAAAACTACTTTAGGTCGAAACTAAACTCTGGGACGAAACGAAACGCAGATAATATATCGTACCGAAGGAACCCCGTGCTTTAGCTTCAAAAAGTTTAGTTTAGCCTCACAATCCGAGTACGAAGTATGGTTGAATGAAGTAAAGGTTCAACATACCGCCATTAGATGCATGGGGCACTCATTTTTTTGCCACTAACAGGAGAACGGTGAACGCATACCGGCCATTCGATTTTTAAGCTCGATGTTTTAGCCTCTCTACGCGTAGTATTTCAAACGCAATGGGTCGAAACCATTCCCTCTTTTCCCCCTCCAGTCAACTTCTAGGATCGAAACATAACTATGAGCAGCGGAGTTTCGTTTAATTAAGTTTCGTTCCTGGGAGTAAAGTTTCGTCCCGGGACGAAATTAAACTCCTAGGTGATTTTAATTTCGCGCAGGAAAGAAACTAAACCTAGACTTCGTATTTTCGTTTCCCTTCGGGTCGAAACCAAACATTTTCGTTTCGTTTCACTTGCCATCCCCGATTCAAAGCCTATGGTTATGCAACGGAACCGTGATTCAAAAGAATGACATAATTCAAAATTTACTTTGATATATTTTTGAAGTTAAAATTTCACATGGTTCAATTAAGGCACTTCTACAAATCTTGCTTAATAAGGAAATTCTTAAATAACACAGTTTCGGCAGTTCATGTCAACTGAAGTCCCTTACCATTCAAGAACCATATTTTGACAAACAACACTTAGACCACAGCATTTATTTGGACCTAAATTAGAACAAGGCACGGTGAGGTGCAGCTTTCAACTTTTTCGACCCAAATGAAGTCATGATGTGACTTAAATATTTTTTTGCTTAAGCTTAATCGATATAGCATTTTGAATGTACATTTTTTCCTCGAAGAGATAAACATCACCTAATGAGTAAACATAAAAATACAAATGTCAAATAAAATTACCTTTTTTCCTTTTCTTGTCCTTGTTTAATATACGATATAATATTTCTTGGAGTTTAGGTCAATTAATTTAGGTTTAGTTGACCTAAACTCCAAGAAATATTATATCGTAATAAAATTACCGTATCACAGAAAATCAGCAGAGAAAAATTATATGAACAAGACATTTTGAAATATCCGCCAGAATTTTCTTTGCTTTACTTCTCGGTTTAACTCTCTTAATTCGTGTCTGTTAGTGCCTATTATTAGAAGCGGATCAGCTATCAAGATCTATTTTGAAGGGAGCTGAGATAAGACGCAACTCCGGAAGAACGTGCCTACAAACACGATTACATACTTCGAATCGGCCAGCGTCATATGCCTCTTCACTTCATCGATGAGGTGGATTGAATGATTTCTAAAGTATACGGAGAAGCCTTGAAAAGGTGATAAATTTATTCGTTTGTAAGAAACCACAATAGGGTCACAACACAAGGATTAGTTTTAACCAACTGCCACCATAAATTTCTCCTCATCCCACACTAGATTCATTTATTCCTTTTCAGAGTACAGAGCAGTGGCGAATATAGGATAGGGACAAGGGGGCCTAGGTGAGGGGCCTGGGGGGTAATCTCCTAGCAGTAGTGAGGGCCCGGGGGGTTATGACAATTTTGAGAACTTCGAGACTTGTGACAGCACTATAAGGCTGTCTCATTACTAATATTCCAAAGAATTAATTTTTTAAACAAACATTTATGAATATATTTAGTAATTTTACCGCATGGTAAGTTTATATAATGCATTACGTTATTATATCCGACGTCTGAACAAAAATACCATTTTATCTGGTGTAAATTGAATACCTAAGGGGGGGTATAGCCCCTCCTAGCCCCTATTTGAATCTGCCATTGGCATAGAGTACCCTTCTATTCTTTCTCCAAGTATATGTTTATATGAAGCAGGAAGTTCACGAAACCGTAAAAAACAATTCACAACGATTCTCCAAATAATCTTACCAGATTAACTGAATTTTAAAAGAAATTCAACCAATTAAGGTATGAACTCACGCGGTTTAACACAACGGCTATGATAGCAGAATTTAATTTTCAATTTGAGTAGTTCCTGAGAGGTAGGCAAACGTATGCTCGTGAGCCGCACAAGGCTCTTTTGATGTTCAGTTCTATGCGCAAAAGAAAATTGTTACATGAATCCATTTTCAAAGGTCGAAAAAAGTATTACAAACAGGATAAAAATCTTAAGATGAAAATAAAGAAATGTTTATTGCTGTTGGACCCATGGTTCGCTAAGAACATACAAAGATATACATTAGTATCAGAGCTCGAGTACACAGAAAAATTGAATACATGCAATAAATGATATAATTATGGTAACACATAATACAAGCATATTGGTCAAATTAAATTTTTTCTTGCAATAGCATTTCATTGAACAGTATACCTATTTTTGAAAGACATGAGTGATTTGGAGTTTTTCATTTGTTTATGAGTACTATTCCAGATCCTTGTCCCAACAACACAAAAGGATTCATTAAATGTTATGGTTCGATGCTATGGGACAATTAAAAATCGAGTTGCAACACCTCGATTTTTCGCCTAAGGATGAAAAAATTGCATGATATATTCAGGCTGTTTACAATTGAAGAGTTTATATAAAAAGGAGGCGAGCATGTATTCCCTCCTTGTTTTAGCTTTAAGCCATTCTAGCTTAGAGAAATAAGGGGATATATGTTCATCTTTTTATGATCATAAATGAACCCGATACATTGCCGTTGAATCAGGGTGTTAATCTCTTCTGTAAGCTCATAATACACAAAACAGCAGTAACCAAAACGGGGGAATATTAGCGAGGATACAATTTGCTTGCGGAAACATGAATGTAGAAAGGAGAGCGAATAAAGGGTCCCTGTGGTTAAGGCAATACATCGAGTGCCAACAATCCAAAACATTGATGATTATTTTTCGGGTTAATTCCGCGTCGACTCATTTTTTGCGGACGACAGTTTCGGGCGCGTTCCAGCTCCCGTCTTCGGGTCCAAATGATCAGCAGAGCTGCGATTCCTGATATATATAAGGCTAGTATTATGTCCTATGATATATAAACCTATATCATAGGGCATATGCCATCACGGATGCCAATTCGCTCGCGAGAGAAAAACTTCGCCGCCTTACCACACTCCAAGGAAATGGCTACGATCGTGAACTGTTTCGGAAAATCGCCCGTAAGGAAGAAGAGAAACGAGATGTGGCCTTAAACACTGCAAGGGAAGACCAGCAGAAGGCAAAGGCGCATGCTTTTTCGCCATGCGTCGCAGGAACTTCGGAGAGAGTCGCGTGAGTTCTCGCCAAACACGACGTTTTGACGAGATTCAAAGGCTTAAAGAAGACCTCTGACCTCCTCCAGAGTGAAAAGGTCGTTACCCACCTGATAACTATGAAGGAGTGTATGAATTGATGTGTTCCTGTGGTCAATCATACATCGGCTAAACCAACATCTAGATCCTTCAAATGCAGAATAAATGAACATCGCACGGCTACTGAAAAGAAAAAGTTTCGCCTTTCTGTGGTTGCGGAACACGCATGGTCGGAGCCTGGGCACGTGATTCTATTCCAAGAATAAAAAATCATCGCAAGAGAGAATAAATATTTCCCTCGGCTGATAAGGGAGGCGATAGAAATAGCGAGTCATGAAAAGAACTTCAATAGGGAGGGCGGCTATCCTTTTTTAGCTTAATTCTTCAAACGGCTCTTCCATCAATCGAATTCAAACCGAGAAAATTTGCGTGCGCCTGACTAGCCTTAAATATGTATAAAGAATTGCAGCTCTGCAGATCATTAGGACCCAAAGACGGGAGCTGGAACGCGCCGGAAACTGTCGTCCGCAAAAAATGAGTCGAGGCGGAATTAACCCGAAAAATAATCATCAATTTAATCACCACGGAAGCCTCCGTGATAATCCAAAACATTCTATGCGATTTTTTAGTGGTCAAAGCAGACTCCTAAAGAAGCTCTCGCCGCGGCCATGAAATCATGGCGTCGATATTGCGAAAGATGTGTACGTCTGCAGGGAGATTACGTCAAGAAGCAACACAAGTTTTACAGTTTTCGGACGCGTGGCCAGTTAGAAAAAAAATATGAGGCTTTAGAAATTGAATGTGCCTCGTATAGGCACAATCTTATTGCGTTAAAAAAATATTTATCCAAGATTTCCTCCCCTAAAACATTTGTGTACATTTACCAGGAAAAAAGCGAGAAAAGCTGGTAAATATAAAAAAAATTAATATGAAATGGTTAGAATATTATTTTTGGCACATCAACATGGGACACGGTCCCTGCGCAGGCAGATTGAAATATAATCATATGGAATATTTACGTCGGATGTCAAAGTTTCGAGCCGTGAGTTGTATGCTCCGGCAGGATTTCACTCTTCGAATCCCTCATCCGTGGAGACTTGTTCGGATGCTTAGCGTCGCATGCTGCAACCGCCAAAGCCTCTTCGGATTCCATTTATTTCAGCCCGTCACATGCCCCCCACACCCCAGTTTGTTTGGCTTACCTCGTCCTCCTCCTGCTGTCCCTTGGCGCACCCCCAACTCAAACCTCCTCTCTTCCCCTTTTTTTCCCGCCTCCAATTCCCGATCTCCAACTTTCGACTTCCGATTCCCACACTCCCTCGCTGACGTATTCATCCGCCCTCCGCTTCTCAGCCCTCCTCGCTCGCTCAGCACTTTTTGATCCACGTCATCTCTCTTCTCCTTTCCACACATTTGCTCTCCTGCACCACACCACACCCTTCGCATCCCATCGGAGGAATCTTCCAGAGGTATTTTTTAGAAGAAATGCGCCCACTGTCGGCCTAATACATATAGTAGCGTCACAAATCAATCAAGACATGCAAAAATCGACCCCTATATCGTTATAAACAAGTTGAAATAAACACCTGCAATTTTCCACAATTATCGCAAGTGTTCTTGCAATAGCAAGTAGTTCAATATGAACAAATTCCTTTACATCAGCTTGAATCTTTGGATTTTAAAAATTAACAATCGTTTCAAAAACAAATAAAGAATATCTTCTTAACAAATCTAATGATTTCAGAGGTAATTTTGGGAAAATTTCCTATAAGAGACATAAAAAAATTCGACTTGTCTCTACATTATTAGAATCTTCCAAAGATATTTTTCTGGAAGGACGGCACCACTATAGATCTAATGCACTTTGTAACACCAATTTTCAAGCAAAACATTTAAAAATTAACCCAACTACCTTTATAAACAAAGTTTTCACAAAGAAAACACATATATTTTCTTAACATATCGATTGATTCAGGGGTAATTGTGAGAAAATTTTCCATAGATGAATGAAAAATAAATTTGCGGCTTTTCTCTCCATCGGAAGAATCTTCTACAGCTATTTTTTGATAGGAATGCGCTATAGAATGAATTCATTTCAGATCTAATATATGTACATTGCAACGTTACAATTCAATATAAACATGCAACTATCAACCCACCCATCATTTCAAACAATCTTTTCATAAACATTAAAAATATCTCATTGAAAAAAGGAACAGTTTCAGAAGTATTTATGGGAAAATTTTCTCTAATGGAAATAAAAGCTTTGAATTTCATGAGGAATTATAACTAATTTTAGGATTAAAAACTGATGTTAGCTAAGTCTTTTTATTTCTAAAAATGTCATCTAGTTTTTTCGAAGTTTTAACGTATTTTTCATTTTCGTTATCATTATTTCCTTTAGCAAACCTTGCCGTTTTCATTACCAACATCGTCAGCGCTTCAAAATCGGTTATCCTCCACCAAATAAATGCAACCGCTGTATTGACTTCACTTTAATAAGTACACACACACCATCCTTCTTATCCTTCCCACATACTGGCTCTACCGCACCGTTGCCCCCGCACTTGCCTTGCTACTGGAAGAATATGCGATAGGCAATTTTAAGAGGAGTAGAGTGCCTACCGTGGTACTAACATATTCTATCTTGGTTACCGAGTTTACACCGTGTTGTTTGATATCTGATTACGACATTTACGTAGAAAATCTCGCGAACATATTCAAGTCAAATTTCAAGATTGATGCAAGATGGGCCTGTATTTATACGCCGTGTTTCGAGTCAAGCTCCGCTTCTAACCCTAAGGAGCTGGAAGGATTGCCGGTGAAATTCGTCATCAGATGTAAAACAACGCGGTGAAAACCCGGAAACCATGAAAGTAAGGACTACTCGTCACTAGAATGATAATAATAATACTAACACACATTTTAACGTAAAATAATTTCCATTTCATTTCTTTCAATTCTACTGTAGCACCGGTTCGCGGGAGAAGGATATTAGAAATAACGTTCACTCACTTCGAGGTCCCAAACTCATCTCTTTTACAACGGGCCACAGCCCTTCTCCCCTTTGAGGGCCTTCACGCCCCCACCTCCTTGGTTTTTTTCCTCAGGGGTCTCCATGTGCCCTGAGAGGTCGGCCACGGCTCGTTACACTACCATGCACCAATCAACCCCCTTATCTTCATAAAAATGTCCTTTTCACAACCAAATATATCATACAATCAAGTAAAAACAAACTGGGTAAATTATAAGAAATAGTAAAAACAAATAATAATAATCATGCTGCTTATATTTACTATAACCGCGGTTAGTTTGGATTGGTGAAGGCAGAGCTTAACCAGGACTAAGAGACGTGGCGCGTGAATTTCACACAGAATAGGGGGAGGTAGATCCTTTACGTGTGCCACCCTGTATTTCGAGGATTTTTATTCTGCGGTGCCCGACTACTTAACCCAGAATTTGAACCTGGGACCCTTGGAGCAATAATCATACACTCTACCTACCATGTCAGGACGGTCTCCTTATTTTTAGCATCATTTATGCCATGAATAGCAAAGCAGAAATTTATGTCGATTAAAAATTGTGATTGTGACAATTTTTGTGGAGGTCTTGGGATTTAATATCCATTTTTAAAGAAGGAAAAATACCTTCAAAAGGCTTTGCTTTTCAAATGCCGTCTATTACTACTCTTGGACACAAAAAAAAACAAGATGATTGGTTTTTAGCATATAGAAAAACACGAGTGAACATCCAACCTCAAGCGGCAAAATCCATAATAACCACGAAGTGAGGTAATTCTATAAGCATAATTTTTTATTCTAATATCACAGAAATTCTGCGAAAGGAGATAATCCTTTAGACTTAATTTTTTATTGAAATTCACTAGGTTTGTTTAATGCCAGCAATATATTCTAGTTTTCTCGAAGTTTGATCGTATATTTTTGAAAATTGTGAAAAATGATCATTCTCTTTAGCAAATATTGCAGTTACAATCATCATCTGGGTTTCACAATCAATTATCCTCCACCAAGTACAAACGCTGTGCTGACTTCGCTTTCATTGGCATGCACTCGTCGTCTTTTTTTACGCAACAGCCGCAAATTCGAGTGATCCTGGCTCAACTCCGACTCCAACACAAATGATTTCCGTACTTTGATTCTGGTGCCGCAAAACTGCTGGTTAGCTCACAATTATTATTTTCTTAAAAAAAACATCAAATCAGGAACCCGAACGGATTACTCAACTAATTGTAAGATACAAATAGGTGGCCAGAATTTTCTGAGACACTGATCCACTAAATGAGAAATTCTTATAGGACATTTTTCCCCACACTTGCCAACAGACAAAAATAAAAAAGTAAGTTTTGAAATTTTCAACTTTTCGAAATCCGCCGGCTAGCCTAGATCTAAGATGTTTTCTTCAGACAGAGCAATGTTTCTCAAAACCAAATGAAAAAATTAAATGGATTTTTTTTGTCGTTTCGAGGAATATCAACAAAAGGACTAAAGGTGAGTAAAACGGTTAGGGACTGTTTGCGTACCTTATTTCGAATTTATCTGCAGGAAGTCACGCCTTTTAATGATTGGTTAGGAATTGGAGGAAATCTAATGGGAGTGTATACTTATGGAAATGCTTTATGGAAGGCAGGACTGTGACGCAGGAGCTTAAGGAAAGGTAGATAACATACGCAGACGTGAGTAATAATAGACATGCGATCTTGAGATATGACAAACGTTATCATTAGCTAAGAATACGATGCTGTACGAACTCGAGTATCTGATAAAGAAGAAAAACTCCTCTGAGATATAAGGTTTGCACAGGCTTAAAAGTAAATCTGATGTTGCCACGAGTAATACGCAATGCACTAACTATTGCGTAAGTCATATGTATCGCCCACACATCAGTTCAAAGGTGGATAACAAAGGTTTAAAACAGACATCGTTATTTCTGAAAATGTCACCCCATCAAAATTAAAATTCAAGGTTAAGTATGAATGTGCTTTGGAAAGAGGTATGAGATTTAAGTAGTTGAGCTCATGGGAAAAAATAAATCACATTTCAAAAAATATAAGGCAGATTACTGAAACTCCGTCTGGTGTCGCTTTGTGAAAACACTCCAATTGACTCGGAAATTTCTTCCATTTTTTATTCATTAATTTATTTATCGACGATTGCGGCTATGAAGACTACTGTATATACATTTGTGAACTATAATTATGATGATCAGACAGTGTGACCGCGGTCGGTGTTTGGATAAATATCTGCAAAATATAAGATGTATAATCGTGTTACATAAACAAGTTACGCATCATAGACGAAAGAATATATCCATTGTAAAATGGTAACGCCGAGACAATCGTTCAGATTATCTCAAAGATTATACTTATCCATAGTCATAAAGTCGACGTACATGTGTGCTTCACTTATTCACGAAATATGAGTTTAATTAACGTAATTACCTTCGCATCTACCCTAACAATAACATGTCAATCCCCAACACAATGACATCCCAATTAAAATACGGTACTCGCACGTGTAATAAATCATATTCATTATTATAAACACTCAAGAATTGTGCAAAGAATCCACAGAAAAATCATCCGCCTTTATCGGGATTCGAATCCGGTTCTCCCGATTTCTGGTCAAGCGCTTTAGCCAATTAAGTTACCGAGGTGTCATTCTTCCCTAAGGAAATTTGAGGACTGTAACGGACAACGTGGTTTGGACTGCTGAGCATATGATGCGACAAGCAGTCCAAATCGTGCGCACAGCGCCACAGCCGGAGTGCTAAGCCCGAACTTTGAACACGCAGAGGTGTTCGCTCTTGACTAATTATTAAAATAAAAAAAACACTCAAGAAATTGAAATCCACCCGTAAGTTTAAAATAAACTATGCTAATTGCGTTCGTAAAACTTAATATTTTCCATTTAGTTTTTCATGAATATGGCATTTTCTCACCCTCTACTTTACTCCAATGAACACACGCTATTTCAAAAACTTGAGTGGAGAAAAGGGCTCTATTTTGATCCAAAAGCAGTACTTCAATGGACGGCTTGGAAAAGTATTAAAACAATTCTTATTGTGAAGGAAGGTGAATACCATTTTTTCAATGCGCAGACAAACATTTCGCTTACGACCTTTCCAGCGTACTCAGTCCATCCCACCTGACGAGGATATAATTTTCCATCCATCCCCTTTTTACTCCTTCGCCACTTGCATTTTTTTAATAAACCCTTCCGCGCCGGTAACCCATAAAGTTCGACCCTTCAGCAACTAGGGATTTTAGCCCAAGCGTATTAATCCTCGTGGATGACGACCTTTCCGCCGATTTTACGAGCGGCCTAACACCTGCCGAGAGGCAGAAGTAAGAGCAAACCATACCTTGCATATCTGTAGATGTGACGTGAGATGGGAGACGGTGGTGACCTCTGCCTGAATACTGCCAAAGAACGTTATAAAAATATGAGACACATTGAGGAAATAGTATACTCGATATAAACTTATATATGCGCAGAAGGAAAAATAGTTCTATCTCTAGAGGTTCTACCTCGGAAAGTATTATCTCCAGTCAACGGCGGATCCAGGATTTTTTTCTCGGGGGTCACAAGGGTCTAACTGGCAAACGATCTTATTATACTTGAAGCTAAATAAAAGATATAACAAGTAATATACGAATTATTGGCTTTATTTAAACATGATAGTTATATTTATGAAATCAAATGATCGAGGCTCCATAGTACACAAAACGAAAGTAATGATAACCGTATTAAAAAATTGGTCTAATATTTAAGTGTCTCGGGGGGGGGGGGGGGGGGGACATGTGCCCCTGTTCCCCCCTAAATCCGCCTATATCCCAAAGTAAAACTGATAGCCATCTCTAATTCATTAATAATAGTTCAGAACGAACGAAGAAAATATTTAAAAAGAAAAGGTCAAGGCCGTAAAAATGAATTTTTCCCTCAGTGAAGAATACCTTTTCCCTCGCGATGTTCAACTTTTTTCACGATCCCATTTCGGGTTTTACGAGAGAAATTTAATCGAGCATAAAACACTAGAAATTCAATAAGAGGCTGAGATACATAGAGGGTACCTTTGTCGCGAAGTCGTTTGTAGGGACAGCTTGCGTATTTTAGGGAAATAAACCCCGCCATTCAAATTACACCAAATGTTCGCTACCTTTCCCTCGGCCAACTTTCAGCAAGGAAGCACTTCAAACAGACATAAAACTAGAATTTAATTTTGAAACGGAACTTATTAAAATTTTTATGGCATTGGCTCCATTTCGAACTTTACTGGGAATCATCAAAGCGAGGTAAAAGACATTCCAACAGTCATGAGTACTGAAGAGGACCCTTTCAGGGAAGGAAACTAGGATAAAGAATCTCATTCTTTGACCAATAGTTTATCCTTCGAGAAATGCTGAAAACAGTTGAAGTGTATTTCACGGTCCAGTGGGAGCTATTTTATAACTATGCGAAAAACGTGTAAAAGATGCACTCTATATTGAAGTTACATTTACTACTGTTTCACGTAATAATTTTAGCGCCTACTCTATAAGCTCAAAAAACAGTATTTATATAGAAGAGATGAAAACATACTTAGAGATCAAAGTGTATATCTCCGATTTGTGAGTTTAAATTTTAAATAGGTCTATTTAATACAATAAATCGCTGTAGTATTTTACCATTAATCAATTATTTTTAACTTACTGGTGTTAAGTTTGCCGTAGCTCACCCTACTCTATGTATTCAATTCAATGATTGCCTAAATTATTTTTAAGGAATTCACCAAGTAAAAATAATTCCCCATTCCAAACACTTAAAGCAAATGCATGCATACTCGATATAACATACAGGAACCAAGGTACAGCGAGAATACGTTTATTTAAGCGAAACAGTAAGGTAAGTTCTTCCCTTCTTAAAACTTCCATTGACGCATTTTATCAAGGCACATCAGTTAATAGCATTTCATCGAGGAAAGGTGAAGATAGCTCTTATAGTGCTTCAAATCTGTAAATATCCCTTAAATTTCTTACTAGCTTATTTATAAACCACTGAATTCATCAGTACTTAGTATGTTTCTAAAACTAAATACGTGAATACTCTGTTAAACACAATTGTAAATAACCAAAAGAGAATATTGAAGTTATTTGATACAGATGGTTTGAACTATTTTTGTAATTCTGACCTAAAATCTCTGTGTACTAAATATAATATATTAACTGTGAATAAAATGCTGAATTGGCTCATTATTATAGAGAACTATTTAAAAAATGAGCACAAAATTAAATGTAATAATACACATTCTATGGACAAACGCAACAGCCCTTTGTTGAAAACTTATCTTTATAATAACATGTATGGTAAAAGGTTGCTGAAGTATGTTGTACATAATACCTTTAATTGTATGTCAAAGGCTCTATATAATCTCAAATCTTTGGCCGACATTAAAAGAAAAGTGAAAGATTGGTTAATAAGTGATATTGTAAACTTGTAATTTCTTTATTTTAATCTGAAATGTACAAAATATATTAAATTATCATAGTTTTGTTCAAAAGCCCCTAAAGTTGAAGTTGAAACTTGTTATATAAATGCTATGCTCTCCATGTGCCACGTTGTATTGAATAACTGGAACCTTCTGACAAGCCATATGGCTTAGAAGGACCAAGTTTGTATATGCAAATAAAGGTAATTATTATTATTATTATTACTAATGAGAATATTCTATCACCAATGATGAGAACCAGTTTGGAAAGAAAAAATATAGACTTCAGCATTATTCTACACCAAAACATAGGTACCAAAGAATGTGAACAAAAGAAATTTTCATCAATGAGAGTGCGAAAGAGGAGGATAAATGGGGAGTGGTGCACCTAAAAACCAATTTAAATGTACCAACAATAGTTTTGGAAGCTATAACATTGAGAAAGTTGTACGAGACATAAATTACATCAAATACGAAAAGAAATTTTGATTGGGGATGGAAAATAGCAATAAATATTTATTATAGTATCCTAAAAAAAGTAGTTGACGATTATTTAACTACCATTTCGCATCCAATTCAAAATAAAGTAACTGGCACAAGCAAAATTATAGCAGCGGAAGTCTCTTCCATATTTCACTGCACACACATCGATTCGCAGAAGTTATTGATAGGACAGTACATGCAATGAATATATCAGTCCTTTACTCACAGCTGAAATTACACCAGTGTTTTCTCAGGAATACGACTCTAATAAGCAGTTTCTTAATTAAAATATTAAATAATTTATGATATAGTGTGATTGAAAGTGTGAAAGAAAGTGATAGTGTGAAAGAAAGATATACGGATAGAGTTTGAATAAGAAATTGCATTGTTGGAAATGAGAGCAGCTAAAAATTCTAATTATCTTCATGTATAGTCGGGGTAGAGTGAAGATAGTTCGAGCGCTAGTTGGTTTTTGGTAGCTTGTCAAAATGTTTGCTGCAATAGAAAATCCCGCCAAGTGTGAAGTCCGTGCTGTTATTCGATTTTTCACAGATGTACAATATTCGGCAGCAGCAATACATACGGAACTTTGTGCTGTGTTTGGTCCAAAGATTATGGGTGAAGGAGTTGCTCTGCAATGGGTTTATGCATATGAAGAAATAACTCGGCACCCAGCGGCTTGAGTAAGAACAACTTTAGGTATGATAAATTTATTTTAAGTTTTATTGACTTTAGGTATGCTAAATGCCTAAATTTTCATCGAAATTATGCTGAAAAGTAAAGGAAAGTCGCAGTTTTAAGATGAAAATAATAAATTTTTAAAATTTACGTCAGCATTTCAGTCACACAAAAAACGGAGGTTACTTCCCAAACAGCCCTAGTAGGTACCTCCATTTTCTCACGAAAGTACGAGCGCTCAGGGGCACACGTGACATAAAGCGGCAAACTCCGGATGGATGTGCGTGATGTCATCCGCAAAGGGCCCTGGGCCGATGTAAGGATGTCAAGACGCGAAGGAAGGGCCGTGCAAGGGGCGGCAGGGAGGCCAGGAATAACACATATCTCGTGGAGCATGGGAATCCGAGGGTTGACGGATGACCGGGGGATGGGGTCGCACGCAGCAGAGATCTTTACGTCAGCGACAAGTATGGGCGCTCCGAAAGCGCTACTTCAATGGATACATCACTCCCCGGTCTTATCATAATAGCTTTTTCCTAACTTGCTTCATCTGTTTCATCGATGGAATCTTGTGATTGATGTGCAACCTATTACAACCAAATGTTGCTTCTAAGCAACAAGATACTTTAGACAACTAGATACAACTAGCAACTTTATACTAGAAATGTATAAATTTTCATTTCTATTCAGGAAAGATTTTAACCAAATGTTCTTTTGTGCTATTTTTAAAAATTTAATTTAAATAGAAAATTATTATTTAAATTTAAAATTTAAATTTCGCCATTAAAATTTAAATCTACATTTAAACGGCGAATTATGTAGCTGCCACAAGAATTATGATTGAGTAGAAAATTTTCACAGTTTTCAAATGAAAAGACTTGTAATTAAACGCACTTACTATTGTGGAATTAATTGGCTAGAAATTTTGCATAATTACTAGCTTCTAATGACGATACAATATTCAGCAATCAGACATTTGAAATTTTGTTTTTTTTTTTAAATCCTTTATTTAATTTAATAAATTTCCATTCGGAAAATAGTTTTAAAATATTAATAGAAGGCAATAGTTATAAATGTTTGACAGAAGTTTCTTTAACAGCTTTGGTTTAATCAATCACATGATTTTACCACTAAAAAGCAGTAAATAAAAATAAATTTAAGGAGAGAAAAAAAACACGCTGTTTCATAAAACCGTACAAAATGTAATAAAAGTAAAAAACTAAGCTTTTCAGCACTCGGAGAACAAATTGTGGTGGTGCTGATTAGGTTTAGATAAATATATTGGGTGCCAATCTCTGAAAAATCTACTCGGTGCAGAAAAAAAATTGCTGAGACGCATCGCCAATGCTCCATTGTTCGTCAGAAACGACTATATTGCTGATAACTTCAATATCTCTCCTCTCGACCAATACCTCACTATCATAGAAGCACAATTCGATAAATCAGTAAACAAAATAGATACCCCTCTCCTACACTAAATCTGGAACCCACTCTTTAAACATAGAAGACCTAAACTGCCCCTTCGCCTAACACCACTCCCAACACAATGAAGAACTCCGGAAGTACACCTTACAAGAATAACACACTCAACAAATAATACGATCATGCAATAAAAACACATTCATTGCATAGAAACTAAGTAACACGCCCTATGGCAAAACTGCCCAATTTAAAACTACCACGAAACGTGCGATTAGCAGCCACGGGTGAATTTCGCAACACATGCGCACCAGCGGAGCCCAAACGTCCAGTCCTTTTCCTAACTCACTAATCAAGATCCTCCACATTTATTTCTGAATAACCTAATCAGCTCTTTCGCTTTAATCTCCGAGCGATGATTAATCCAACTCATGACCATTTAGTGCGTTTCATGCTGAATTTTGAAAGAGCGTATTTATTAAATATGTTTTTCATTTATTTCAATGGGAAATTATGCGTGAAACTCACTTAGTCATCTTGAACTCTACATTTTATGTAAAATAGACTCCATTCAGCATTTTCTTGAAATTCTGATATGAAAATTTTACCTTTACTTATTTCCTCAGTTGAATTTTATTTTTAATCAGAGGCACATGAGGGCAAGATCAAGCGTTTCCTATTAAGAGGATGCATCAACCCGTTCGGCCGGGCGCCATAGGTATTTCTTTCCCAACTTAACACTAGTTTGAAACTTACGTTACCTTCTTCGATATTTTAGGGAATAAAACTTTGCTTTATTGCTTTGACACAATTGCCAAACTTTACCTGTAACTAAAATATAAAAATTTCTCCTAGATGAAAGTACTGAAGCAAAATGTTCATGTTTGGAATACAAGTAACTATTGAAAAGGCTAATATGTCAATCAACAAGCACAACCCCACTTTTGCCTACACTCTCGCATTACCTTTATCATTAATGCACAAAGTGACATTCATAAACTTCATAAGCTACCATAGACGACGTGGTTGATTTGGCATTAATTAGCCTGCCGGCGGAAGGGTTGAAAGCATTGATTGACCAATTAGGTAGATAGTGCAAGGGATATGACAATGATTAATCACTGAAAGATTAAAGCAATGCGGTTTTGTGAAGCATAGCAAGCAAGGAATATAAGATGTATTCTTCTCGAGTTCTCAACCAGGTTAAGTCAGTCGTATATGCCGACGTTTTGGAAGACGACTTGTGTCCCATTTTCAAGGCGTTTTACTCAATGCAAGTTCAATTTCACACTGAACCTAGTCGACCGTTTAGCAGGCACAACAATAAGGCTCAGGTGTCGTCTGATTGGCTGAACATTTGAATGAAATTGGATGTAGGAGTCATTATTTTAGTTTGCACTTTAATACTCCCGAAATATGGATGCCATACGGATGATGTTCGTATCTTATGTACTCTAATAAATGTGGCCACGTATATTCTTGTAGTTTTTTTTAAGTGCTGTCTTTCGAGTATTGTTGCGAAAAACTCGTCCAAAAAAGATTGAGCGGAAGAAATTGTATTTCATATTGTTCTTTGCGCTGTAAATTTGTGATATAAGAAACTAAAACGACTATTAGTAAAAAAATTAGTCGTTTTGTCACTTTCATGAAATTTGTAACTCAACCTAGGAAAAACTACAAATTACCTATACAGCATCCATCTTACACATTAAGTTGCAAACATTAATTAAGATAAATGAAATGGCATTGGCGTATTTTTAGAACGCATATTTTGTTGTTAATTAACGAATATATTAAAACATTATCTAGGTCTACACTTTACCCCGAAAGAAAAATATTAACTGATAGAAACAATTTTAAGTCCTATAGTATATATGACCACTATGTTTAAACTAAATGCTGGTAACAGTATGTTTTCATCAACCTTGCTTACCTTGATAAAAATTAAACAAACTTTGAGTGTTTAAATATATAAAAGATCGTAGCACTTTTCCACAAAAAGGCACAAGTGTCTGGAACCAGATGATGGCTCAGTGAGCCGGAACGCGTTGTACGCAGTAAAAAATTTTGTGGAAAAGTGCTACGATCTTTTATTTATTTAAATATGTCTAACTTCCACCAATTGAAGCCTGAATCTGTTAAACTTTGAGTGTTAAATTTGTTTCCTGGGACTTATGGTTACTATTTTAATAATCCTGACCTATGGATGCGATACAGATGTTTATATTTATACGGAAAGCTAATGAATGTCAAAGCCCAGGTATAAATTTGCAAAGTACAGCGACATATCATTTTGAAGCCGACTATAGTTCGGGGCGAGGGGAGTGCATAGAGGAGGCTAAATTCCATTCCATGAAAGGATGATTTCTGTTGCCACTTCGGTTGCATTTTAATCGGTTTTCAAAAATGTCCGCGGTGCGGTGACGGGTGCAATTCGATCTACTTTCCTCCAATGGTCGCGTTCAGTAGATACTCAACGGGATCGAGAGATTCCTCACCGTTGAGCTGCCGTCAGTCAGTCAGGTGACCAAATAGCAGACACCTTCAAAATGGGCGGTATTATAATGCCTGTTTAAGATCTGGCTATTTTAATTGCATGAGAAGATGATAGTATGAATAATTTATTGGATTTCATTCAACGAGTGGCTATGTTTTTAAGAGGAAATCCGAAAATGAAATAAACATTTCCATCTCATTATTATGACACGAAGTGACCATAGATAATCATAAGCAATATCAACGGTTCCGCAACTGTTGAGCCAACTTAACGCGGCCAATATCATTCAGTACAATGTTTTTATTTGCGAGGGATAGCATTGAAAAGTTATGAATTTGATCGATCATATCATTATTTATATGAATTTTGGTTAGCAGCCATATTAATTGTACTATATTTCTCCGTGAAATTTGTATCATTTTGTCCGTCAGCGACGCAAGTGGCGACTTTTTTAAACTCAATGAAATGCGCGGTGAGCAGAAACACATTTTAAAGGCCTACTTGAGGATCCTCTTTTGTAATACTCGTGGTCTTCGGGGCCTGTTTTAGCTCGCAATCATGTCGTTGGCCTGCTCGTATCCGCCATCCAAAGTCGACTTCAACTCCCCGCAACACAACCGTTTCTCCCACCCCCCCAACCCCCGAAAGGACGCCATTAACTCACCCACCTTATGTCTACCATTTCACCGCACAGTCAGGATCTACACGTCGCTCGTGTGTTTACTGTTGTCCCGTGAGGGCTTCGCTCTCTTACCCTCCCGATACCCAGCGCTGAATTGCCGAGAGCAAGTTTCGGGTGCTGTCGTTTGTCCCCCTCAAGTGTGACGGGGTGAGGCCATAGTCGCTCCATTCAAGGCGTGATTGATGTCTCTCGCGCTGCAAAAGGGAACCACACCAAGAGGTATGCATGGTATCCATCTCATTCTCTCCACGCTCATCCCCCGTCCTCACCATAGCCCGCAATTCCAGCACTTCCACTCCAGCCCTTTACGTCATGCCTACTGCCTCATCCCCGCTTCATTCCGCGTACGAGAAATGATGCGCATTCATGCTTTTTCTATAGGAAATATAATTGCATTAAAACCTGTTTTAGGTGATCAAGGAAAATAAAAGTGGTCGCTGAAAGAAATCACTGCTGAATGGGGCAGTGGCGCAGCGAGGGGGGGGTTTTGGGGGATAAAACCCCCCCAGAGCTCAGAGAAATTTTTAAGTTTAATCCATTTTACTTAATGGATTAGTATTACTTATAGAATAGTGTTAGGATTAATCAAATCTCTCATAAGGAGGTAAAACTAGTCATTTTGAACCACTTAAAATTTTCTGGTGGAGGACCCGGAACTCCCATTTACCCTGGTGGGTATGCAATACCCCCACAATCGTAAGCATTAGTTGCGCCTAAACCCCCCCCCCCCCAGCCTTAATTCCTAGTTGCGCCCCTGGAATGGATTGTAAAAGTGTAAGGCCTGTTACGAAGTGAGCTATTTTATAGTTTGCACCGTAAAACTGCCGCGATTTTCTTAAAATGTTCAAATTTCAATTTTAATTCGTCAATGCCTTAAAAAATCTGTCGTAAGTATGAAACAATTTACATGAAAGGAGAAATACTGGTTTCGCCAATCCAGGGGCGGCTGATGTTATTAAAAATAGGAAGCAAAATAATCCAGAGTAAACGATGCAGACTTACATCGATGATTTTTAGAACATTGTTTCCGGAGTAGAAGAGAGAAAACGCGAACCGATAGACAGAATCCAATGTTTTTTAGTTTTCATAGCAAAAGGAATTTCAAAACAAAGATCGAAGAATGTGGCCGCTGAAAAGAGGCGAATATCACATTGTTTCAATGCGATACGCTCGGTTTCAGGAAAAAGTTGATAATAGGTGGCCGCCTCAAAATTAGTTGATTTCAATGTTCTACAAATTTAGCCTGACATACAAGCAAGGGTTCAACCGGGATTGGAGCGTGAGAAAATGTGGGTCGGGTAAGTGCTAATCATAAATAGGATACTTACATATGGTCGTACTTTAAAAATACAAATCCGTAGGAACATCTCACTCATGAGCCGTCGTATAGATATTTATATAGCCACAGAGCGTTTGGAGATTTATGTAGGCCTGTATTTTGGTGCGCAAATTCATTTTAAAGTATACAGCAGACGGCAATAGACGACAAAAAAGGGAAAGATGTCGAGAAACGATGGTAGAGGTTGTCTTAAGACTTTATGTCTCTCAACAAATAAGACTATATTCTTTTCAATGGTTAATTTGAAGAAAAAATGGAGCTTTTACAACTAATGACTTGTTTCTGTGAACTAAGAGACGCTCTTTGTTGATATTTCCCTCCCTAGTTACATCAGCTAATCAAATCAAGAATCTTGAACAAGGGTTTAGTTTTGGTGCAGCAAATCATTATTTTAAGTTTATGTTAGCAAGGGATGCTAAAAAAGGGAAAATTTGAACATCCTTCAAAATTCCAATGGCCTTAATGATTAAGGCCACTGCGTGTTTTCGTTCATGCAAAATATTGACAATATTCAATTTTCAGTGGCGTAATTTTTATTCTTTTAGCTTCACAAAGAAAATGTTAATAGTCGAGATAATTTTTTATAAGCAATCGTACTAGAAGTGCTTACCAAAATCCTAGAACTTATATATATATATATATGTAGAAATATGTATACTTATGTAGAAATAATAACGAAAAATAATGAGAATATAATTTTGGCATCATTTCTTTGCTTCTCATAGCGTATACTAAAACTCATAGCAGTGTAGGTTATGGCAATAGATCCCAAGTATGCAACAGATATAATCCATACCAATGGATAAGACACAATAATGGAAAAAGATCGGGAAGATGTCGAATTAAAGAAAACCCGTAACATTTCTTCCATAAATAACTTGAAAATCCAATAAAAATCATCATACTCATACAATATTCATATGGCGAAAGAAAGATGCAGGAGGCTATTTGCTGATAGTCACAGGCATCCAATTTTAACCCAACCAATTTCTACTTCCAACAAATTGGCGTTCAATTACGAAATAAAATAACGCCATTTATGTAAAGCTAGACAAATATTTCGTATTAGCAAATCAAAAAGCTCAATTTTTAGAAAAAAAAATGCCAAATACAAAATTTAAGCACAATTTAAAAATTCCTATCAGAAAACCACGTTTTCATAAATTGTGTTTATTAACTTAACACATCACCAGCCAAAATTTGATCACTTGGTTGGAAACATTTCAAAACAATTCCTTCCTGGTAAATTTTAGCAGAATGAAACGAAATATACGGAATTTTTTTCCATTTATTTTCAACAACGACCAAGTTGATATTACTGCCCATTATAAATGCAAGATGGCGAAGAGTATCGCATTTAGAGCCCCAAAGAAAGCTAAATACCAGGTTAATTCACCGTTGGCGCTTTAAAAGGGAAATTACTCAGAAAATTTATCGGAGCATGATGCAGAATTACAATTTAATCGGAAAGCACCTCAGTGGTTGGAACGCCGTTGGTAGACTTTGTACCGTTCGAATTACGAGGAAACTCCTGAAAATTTATAAATCAATTTTGCCGAAACTTGCAGATTTTTTTTGTCGACCACATTTTTGATTTTGTTTTTGGAGCAAACTATGAAGCATGAATAAATCAATAGTGTGGTCAGGTTAATTTTTGAATGGTAACTACCAAAATCAGGGCCAAAATGGGCTTTAAATCAAATCTTGACCAAGACAATTAAATTTAGATATACTTGAGAAAATAATCAACATTTGGAGTTTGTTATCACAATTATCATTTATAAAATGAGGAAATCGTTCACTTAACAACGTAATTTTTATCATATATGCCAATTAAATTGATGAAATTCAAATAAATCGTTGCAAAGATAGCGAGAAAGCGCTGCGAGTGGAGGAAGATGATAGAATTGTTATTAAAATGGAGATGGAGGACGATGGAAATTAATCGGTTACATAATGACAGATGACGGGTTGACGTAGGCAATCATGGAAGGGCAACTGGCTGGGAAAAATCTCTTTGAAAGGTCTGGAATGGGTCTATACATGGGAATGAAAAGGTCTACATAAATCAAGTTAATAAGGGATTTAAGGAAAAGTATAAAGTAGTAAACATGACTAAATTAGCTGATAGGAGAATTGAGGGTGACTTGCATTAAAATAGTACGCGCATCAATAACTAGTTATAATAATAATGATGTTTGTTTTAATTTACAATCTACCTTATAACCTTACCTCATGTGATTATGATAGAATATTCCTTTCGATAGGATTTCCCGTAGTCAATACTCGACCATTCTACAAATTTATTTGTTTTTTTTTTCGGCTTTTACCGCATAGTTCAGGTTACATAAAGGCGTTTCGCGATCCCTTATTGATTTAGAGAAAACCAGAGTTATCGCCTGGGTCAACAGATTTAAAACTCGGCCGTATCGAGAGGCGATACGTATGCGGAAACGAACGCACAATGTCAACAGGGATGGCGGCCTTTAATTGAACAACTCCTGGATGCCTATTTTGAACAGATTATCCTCCTCAACCTCTCCCCCTCTCTCATTCCCTCTTCTACACCCAACCCACCAACTTCAAGACTATACATACATTTCAACCCATACTCAAAGTAGCCCAATTACCTTAATAGAGCGACTGGGAGGGGTCGTGAAACGCCGGGATATAACCTATGCTACGCGATAAGACCAGAAAAAGTTTATTTTTATCAACCATGAATCTCGATAGCCTCAATAAAGAAATTTATTCGTATCCGCGATTCTCTTTCACTTCCACCGCCCTAATATTCTGTCCGGTAATATGATAGATCAGGAAAGTTTTGGTAAAAAAATTGAGGGTTGGTGAAGCTATTGTGGACCTCTCGTACCTTATCGAAACCCATCAACCAATTTCGGTTCTAACAGCCTTCTTTCCCCCATCTCTCCAACGGCATCCCACACCGTGTCTCCTTACTTAAAGGAAAGAGGCAAGTCATCTCTGCCAGCATTCCTATTATTCGAGCCGTTCCCTCACTGTTTACGTTTACGCGGAATGGTTTCCCCGACTAAAAAGCACTGGAATGTGGAGACACATCCAAGCCGACTCGCTCTACACCCACTCAAAACATGGAATACATTTAACGCTCTCGTTTCTTTAACAATGGGATCTCGCCGACCTTTTCCATACAAGCGTCAACAAGAGCAGAGGGAGGAAATCAATTAGCATAGTGGGTTTTGATTTCAAATGTCACTGCTTCAACCTCCTTTCTTAGTTTCTCTGCAAGTCAATCCTATACCAATTCCGAGTGATTTCATTCCCCTACCTCATTACGACAAGAAGCAGGAAAACGAGACTGTTCATGCGAGTACAATATGCCTAGAAAACGGCTTCAAGTCAAGTTTTCTCTACGTAATTGCCTCAGCTAAGGGGCAATATGCATCAGAAAGGTCAAGATATTGCTTCACAGACCTACAGGTAAAATTCATTCCTCGTTACTTGTAAGGAGGTTGACTATGAATGTATGGAATATTTCCTCCTTCGCTTTTGTGATCGTATTTTAAAATTTTTATCTTAGTGCCATTCAATCCCGGCTGTTTTCCGAGTCAGGTGGTTTTCTTCACTGCCGCAACGATTCGGATGCAATGACACAGTACTAACGGGTCCTTTTGTTTTTACTTTTTTATAGATTAGGAATTGACGTTGTTCTGGAAAGTTTGAGACAGATCAATTTAAAGCAAAACATGCTAAAATTCACTCACACATGAGTTGCAAACCAATTTCTCTATTTAATATTTTGGTAGCAATCATATATGCATAGATTTTTATTGCTAATGGAGCCCCTTCATTTAATTCTTAAAAATCAATTGACACCGAAGAAAAGATTTTATGAATTAAAAAAGTTCGATATTGATTTGAAAAATAACAATTGATCCTGAAACCTAACTGCTTGTAATTTAATTTATCAACACAATATTTTAGTCGGATGAAGTTATATATTTGTCCTTAATCAGGGAATATACATACTACACATGCATATGTTGTCAGCGATGGGAAATCATTGAAAAGAAGTCGAAAAAAATATATATTCAGTACGGATCAACATTTTGGTTTCTCAGATCTCGCGGTGGTCATGAAATGTTAGTGGAGAGCAGAGTTATGAAATAAACACCCTTATCGCTCCAGCCTGCGCCATCCAGAGACGTCTAAGTTCTCGAACTCTCTGGGAAACAAATACAACCTACGCAAGAAGTACAATCACAGCGAGAAGATGATCAGAACGGCGGTATCATGAGAATTTGAGCCCTCCTACGAGAAATATGTGTGGAAAGGTTTTCTCTGCTGCCCATTCGTATCGCTGCATGCTTCCTTTAATCAGAGTCCTCTAGATTGCTCTCTCAACACTACTCTCTCGTTATTATTATATGGCAATATAGAGGACTCTGAATCCGCGTGCTGGTGGTATTACCACTCTCTTGAAGTAAGGTCTTATGCCTGACACCGGTGGAAGACAATTTTTTTAAAATACTTAACTCGCGAAGGAGCTGATTCATTCCACATTGGCTCAAAATTCTACCATTTTATATAGCATACGATGAAGAAAGAAAGAGTAGGAGTAGATAAACCCCATTCAATACTATACATAGATTACTGAAAACTGAATAAATAAGGTAATTTCAACGTGAGGGAATGACGAGAGGCTTGATATATTAGCAAAATGTCTCATTTAACCCAGATAAATCTAAATGAAAAACCCCTGATAAAAATCTTCTTATCAAGGTTCAAGCATTCTCATGACTCTTCTACACGTCGCTGCATCGGTGAGTCCTGGTTCTTATTAAAACCACGTAAGCATTCATAAAATGAATTTGGCCTATAACTATTGTATCCCGTTACGTCTGAAAAAGGGTAGTTTCCTTCATCAAAGAAAACGAAAGGCATTCATTGCGATTCGTTACCCACCATAAGTGCAATAACAATATACAAATTATTTGGTTTTGGAAATCCCAGTTCAGACGAATGGCAATGGTCAATTTTAGCCTCTTTTGAATAAGATCTGTTTGGCGCCCATGCGGTGCCACTCCAATTGAAGTCACAGGGACCTAGACGAGGAGTCAGGAGTTTTACATCGTCTGAGATTACCAGTGCATGCATGTGGCACAGAGTTCAACCATTTCTTAATAATCACCTATTAAAATTGACTATGATGGGAAAATTATCTTCGTTTGATAGGGTATTAATAACCCTAATTTAATCCAAGTGCTCCCTGCTAACAGGATACTTTACACTTTAGCCATACTCGGCAGCAAGCAGCCTGCATCATAGCGGCGTTCATAGCCTCACATCCAGGTAGCCTCACATAGCAGCAACCAGACGTCACACGGGCTTTTCCCAGCATTCATACTAAGCCGTCGCGTTTTCGCGCTCTTGAAAATTTTCACTTCTCATTTTATCGCGAAAAATAGATATCGTCATTTAAAAAGCTAAAAGCGTGAAATACGTGCTCCAGGAGTAATAATCTTTTGATTAAGGCATAAAATATAATAGGAAACCACCCTAGTGACCGAAATCCGAGAGACCTACAGAATTGCCGGACATTTCATAATTAAAACACAAAGTGGACTGTATCGAAAAAGATAACTAGCCTCCGCGATAGCACTGAGTGACTTACCCCAGGCCGCCAGGCTATAGGCTCCACGATCAGGCGTCTTGAATATTACGATGATGCCTGTTAGTCGGTGTGTCAGTGAATGAGGCCGGTTTCGAAGCCTTATGGGCCCAGGAAAGCATTAGATAACGAAAAAATATTCCGACAGGTGTCGCGGTTAGTGGCAAATCCATTACTGCCTTCTTTAGGCCATAAAAGAAAATCCACTACAGGGCGCGAATATCAAACATCTATAGTTTTATTAATAACATCATTTAGACAAATTTTTCAAATCTTACTTCCTTTATTTCCTTAAAAGTTTCAGGAAAATTCAGTTTTTTTCAATTACGTTCTGCATCAAATAGTAGTTTTATCAGATAATTAAGTCATCGAGCAAAATGAAAATTAGAACTTTATCACACTTAATCAGCGATGTGGTGATATTCCCACCCTCTTATAGTAAGGTCTTAAAGAGGAAACCGGCGAAGGGCAATAAAAAAGTGCGTACATTAAAAAAAGGAGCTAATTTATTAATCATTGGCTCAAAATGTCATCTGGTTACGTAGCATACGATTGAGTTTAGTACCCGAGACTTCATGAAGCAAATGAGTAGGAGTAGCTACCTCACAGCTGCGATAATACTTACAACTCCTCACCATTCACACATTCGGGATTTTCTCTCGTGTTTTTATTCGCTCTGCATTCCTCAGGAATTCTCTCTTTTATATAACTGCCTTTACCTTGGCTTTTGAAAAAAACGCACTTTGTTTCAAATTATTGCGGCCCCTTCATACCAGTGCTCACCATGAAATTCTCTCCACACATCCCTCTAAGTTCACCTCAGCATTCTTTCCACCGTTTCATCACCGCTAGAATCCCCCATCGCTTTGAAAGTATTTTCGCTCTCATTCATCAAGATCCGTTTAAAATAATCACGGGGGTTTAGAACTAAAAAGGCAACGTTTTATTAAACAGTGTATGATACAGCCCAAAAAAAGAATTTTTCACATATTAGCAGTGTAGAGATTCCACAGAAGACAAAATAACATTGCGGCGAACAATTTCTTATTAACTCTCACATGAATGTATTTGACTAAATGTAATTTTAACAACCCATCTTCAAACAGTAAGTGGAGTTTGATTCATAATACCGTAATCCCTAATCCCTATGTTTCCGCGACATACTCAAAGACTGGCCAGAAGATGTTCGCGGCATCTCCAGCTACACTGTAGACATCAAACATTAAAAAGCACGATGGAAGTCTGTTATATATTGTATCTTTGAGATCTAATCTGTTTACTATTTACTGTGTTGAGTTGAAGTAAAATAATATTGTCCTGTGCGTTGTGTGAAGTTATTAGTAAAATAATTAAATAATCAGTGGAAGTTTCAACAGGTCATGGACCCAGGCACCTATATCCACCGAACGCTTAGGTTCCAATGAAAACGTAAAAATATAGAAGAAAGAAAAAAGACAATATTGGCGATAAAAAACACTAAAAGAAGATTGTAAAAAAATAACGCACTCGGCAACAATGACAGAAGATCTATCAAACATTGAAATACTAAAAGGAGCTGAAACTTTCGAATTGTGGAAGTTCCAAATACGAATATTCTTCCGAGCAAGTGGCCTACTGGACGTGGTCGACGGTTTTCAACGTCTGGCTGATGTGAAAGATGAAAAAGACGTACGTCACTGGAAGATGTTGGACGCCAAGTCACAGAAGTATATAATAACGACTATTGATAAAAAGATAATGGTGAATATTATGTCTTGTGTTACTGCCCATGATATGTTTAAAACCCTGACGAATATATACGAACGTGATACAGAGCAACAGAAGTGTAATTTACTGCAACAGTTCTACAATTTCTGTTTCAAGAAGAGTGCCGACATAATGACGAATATTTCCAACATCCAATCAATAGTTCATAAACTTAAAATGCTGCAGCAAAATATTGATGAAACCATGTTAATAACGAAGATACTTAGTGTGCTGCCCGCTGATTATCAAAACTTCAGCACCACGTGGGAGTCTACCGCGAAAGACGAAAGAACAATTGAAAACTTCATAGCGAGATTGGCGGCAGAGGAACAAAAATTTAAAAGGTCTAACGATGAAGTAATACTGAACTCAGCATTAAGAGCGGAAACGAAATACTCATGGAACAAAAATAAATGTAATAGTAAACCATTGTTTTGCAGTATTTGTTAGAAAAATAATCACGAAGAAAAGAATAGTTATTTCCGAGAAAGATCGAAATATCAAAAAGTGTGTCATCACTGCAAGAGACCGGGACATTTTATTAAGCAATGCCGTTTCCTGAAGAATGATGAAAGGAAAGCTAAAACAAGCAAAAATGCATTGATTAGTTCTACTGCATTTTTCAATGAACGAGTAATGAAGAAATTTGGCACTTAGACAGCGGAGCCAGCGAACACATGTGCAATGAAATTGGAATATTTTAGGAATACCAAGAGATTAGTGAGCCTAAGAAAATAAAAATTGGAGACGGATCAACGCTGGACGCGGTTGGTTGTGGGACGGTGAAACTTCTGGCGAACGACGGTGAATAATGGATGGAAACAATCCTTGAAAATGTCTTGTATGTGCCTGAACTTAAAACTAACCTTTTTTCTATGGGAATAGCCCTTGATACGGGATACAAACTGGAGTCTGATGATAAGAAATGCGTATTGAAGAACATGAACAATAAAATCTGTGCACAAGCAATTCGATCCGGTAAATTGTACGTAATGGATTTTCGAACAACCAGGCAATCAACTGCTGAGTCATATTTGGCAAAGAAATCCGAAACTTTGCAGGAGTGGCATAATAGATTATGTCATCAAAACTTCACCTTAGTGGAAAGAGTTTTAGAAGAAAATAAAATTCCATTTATAGCAAACAACCTCAAGTTTTGCAGTTCCTGTGTAGAAGGGAAATATGCAAAAAGAAAATTCACTCCAAGCAGCAGTAGCTCTAAAAGCATATGTGAATTAATACATGCAGACCTATGTGGACCGTTGGAGACAGAGTCGATTGGAGGAAGCAAGTATTTTCTGTTATTGAAAGATGACCTAGCACACTTCAAAGTAGTATATTTTCTCAGAAATAAAAGCGAAGTGAAAGAAAAGCTGAAAGTTTTTACAAAATACGTAAAAAATCAGACTGGAAAAGGGATTAAAATTTTTAGAAGTGGCAATGGATCTGAGTTTGTAAAGAAGGAAGTAAGAAAAATATTTGAAGGTGAAGGCATTTGTCATAAAAAATCTGTGCCCTACAATCCTGAGCAAAATGGGAAAGCTGAACGAGAGATGAGAACTTTGGTAGAATCAACTAGAACAATGTTGTTGAATAAGAAACTGAGCAAAGAATTTTGGGCCGAAGCAGTTAATACTGCAGTGTATGTGATCAATAGAACTGGGACAAGCTCAATAAAAGGCAAAACTCCTTATGAGTTATGGTTCGGTAAACCTTTTGGAAATTTTGAAAAGCTCAGAGTTTTTGGATCAGAAGTCTATGCTCATGTGCCATCTCAGAAGAGACAAAAGTGGGATACCAAAGGCAAAAAAGGGATGTTTGTGGGATATGAAGATTGTTCAAAAGGAGTAAGAGTATTTTTTATGGATAAAAGAACAGTTGAGGTAGTTAGAGATGTAGTCTACATTCCTGGAATTTAAAATAACAGCAAGGAAGAGAGAGAAATTAAAAATACCATAAAAAGAGTAAAGATGGAAAATCAAGATGAAGAAGATATAGTACAAGAAACAGAAGATGTAACAGCTGGAAGAGAAGAAGAAGATGAAGATTACACTACAATCTTAAGAGACAGAAATAAACTTAAAGCACCAGATAACTTGAAGGAATATCAATGTAAAATGGCTTTAATTTCGTATAATGAAGCTGTAACTGGACAGGAAAAACATAAATGGATAGAAGCAATTGAAGATGAAAAATCATCGTTGATGAAAAATGAAACATGGAAATATGTCAGTCCTCAAGATGCCAAAGGGAAGAAAATTTTAACCAGTAAATGGGTATTCAAAATTAAAGAAGACGGGAGAAACAAGGCTAGATTAGTAGTTAGAGGCTGCGAGCAAGAGAGAGGAATTGACTATGAAGAAACCTTCAGCCCAGTGGTGAATACAACATCACTGAGGATACTTTTTGCCATTGCAGCTAAAAATAATTACAAATTGAAGGCATTTGATATTAAAAAAGCTTTCCTTTATGGAGAACTAGAAGAAGAAATTTACATGCATGTGCCAGAGGGTTTTACTGTCAAAAATAAAATTTGTCGTTTAGAAAAATCCTTATATGGATTAAAACAAGCACCCTTGAAATGGAATCAAAGGTTGAAGAAGTTTTTACTGAACAGAGGGCTTTTTCAGTTGAAATCAGAGCAGTGTGTATTCAGAAATGAGAACAGAACTCTGTATTTAGCTGTGTATGTAGATGATGGGATGATGATAGGAGAAAATTAATCTGATTTAAACAATTTATTAGATAGTTTGGGAAAGGAGTTTTAAACAAAGACAAGAAATAATCCAAAGGTTTTAATTGGCATAGAGGTAACAAAAACTAAGGACTCTATTTTCCTATCTCAGAAGGGGTTTACAGATTATATATTAGATAAATTCGAGATGAAAAATACCAAGGGAGCTGATACACCTCTTCAAATTGGGAAAAGAGTTGATGAGCACGAAGAAAGGGATAAAAGTGTTCTCAAGTTTCCTTACAGAGAAGTGGTTGGTAGTCTTTTATATTTGACGAATAAAACAAGAGCTGACATGACTCTTGCAGTCAACTATGAAAGCAGAAGTCTAGAAAATCCAACAAAAATAGACATTGAAAATGTAAAAAGAATATTGAAGTATTTAAAGAATACAGAGAAGCTGGGTATTTGGTACAAAAGAAGATCAAACTTGACTCTGACTGCTTATACTGACTCTGACTATGCAGGTGACTTAAAGACTAGGAAGAGCACAAGTGGATACGTCCTGATGTTCTGTGGAGGTCTAGTAGCCTGGTGGTCACGTAAACAACCAATTGTGGCTCTCTCCACTACAGAGGTAGAATATATTGCAGCAGCTGACTGTGTGAAGGAAGTCATATATGCAAAAACATTTATTGAAGAATTGGTTGGTAAAGAATTGAGTGTAAGTTTATATCTGGATAATCAAAGCACTATTTGACTAATTGAGACCGGACAGCTTAATAGACGAAGCAAGCACATTGATGTAAGATATCATTTCATTTCTGAAAAGGTATCACAAAAAGTAGTGACTTTAAATTACTGTCCAACACAATCAGTTAGCTGATATATTTACCAAGCCCCTCAATAGTATCAAGTTTCATGCACATAAAAACTTATTACTGTCAAGTAATTGAAGGAATTTTAATTTTTGCTAAAAGGTAAATGTGAGATTGATTTTTGCTGTATAATGATTATAATTATATGAATTAATTCTGTGATGTAATTTTCAAGGAAGGTTTTATGGTGTTGAATGATGTAATTTGTTATCTGTGGTTTCTAAAGAAAAAAAATTAAGAGAGAGTGTTAAATATTGTATCTAAGAGATCTAATCTGTTTACTATTTACTGTGTTGAGTTGAAGTAAAATAATATTGTCCTGTGCGTTGTGTGAAGTTATTAGTAAAATACTTAAAGAATCAGTGGAAGTTTCAACAAATTCCACAAAATAGAAAAGAACTATTCATCCAGGAAAGAACACCGGCAAAATATATATAATAAATACGTGCGGCTTTTGGCGAATCAGCTAATACCTTTAGACTTTAAATAAATACACGGTGATGTAAAATATTGTTTTCATTACTTATATTGTCATCAAAAATAATTTATCGTATAATCGTAAAGATAGAGAGGCAATTCAGCTCATTTATTCCATAATTATCAAAATAAAAATAACATTGGACACTGCGCAACATTCTTCAAAATCAGTATCCGCCGTAAAAATATGGTGATATTAAATGGTATTTACCACTCACACAACATGATAATCCTCAAAACAAACAAATATTTCATCCACCCTCCTCTACGTGGACAGAACTCAGCTCACTACAATGGAATATAGCATAGGGAATAAACTTAGCGCATATTCTACCGCAGGCCAGCATATCTGGCGCGGCAACAATACTTTCGTTTACCTTGGCAACCAGAAAACGTAGCCGTACGGTGACATTTTATCAATTGGATTTTCCAAGCGATAGAGAGCGGATGCGATAGCATATTTTGGTGGTATAAACGAAGTTTAAACGCACTGTTTACAGTATCAAACAGCTACAGTGAGTAATACATCAATCACTTGAGTAGCAGAGGAAGAAAATAGTCATCTTGCAGGCGTTTGCAGTCAGCAACAGCCGGCGGAGTTCCGTCTTCGGCCAGCAGAGTTCGAAAAGAACTCGCGCAAATACGAGATTCCATTTATATCCAGCAGTTGGATCTCATAATCGATTCCATTCAGTGGATTTGGAGTTGATACTAAACAGCAGATCTCGCCATCCATATTTTCCGCCACGTACATCATGGAAAGGATTTTAAAGAGATGTGCATCGAGCATCTCTGGAAGTGTGATGGGTAACAGCCTGGAGGAGAGGCTGGATAAAGAGTATATCGTCCACCTGGAGCACATTCAACCGAATTTGATTAAAATTCCCAACGAGCTTCGAACCCAGGCAGAAAAATGGCTGATTTATCTAGTCGGTGTGACTCCCAAGACCCTGGACGAAAAGAAGAGGCGAAACATCCACCTGTCCGTTCTCCTCAATGACATGGCATCCGGAACACTCACGGGGATATACAAGCTCACGAATCCCCCAAGGCCAGGAGAGCCAATGCCTCCGTGTCCGAAAATATACTTCGAAGACACCGAGGAGAAATTGCTGGCCGCGGAAGTCGTTGAAGAAGACCTGAGCGACGATTTGTGCTCAGAACACAACGAAGCGGAAGGTGATGGTGCAATTTCGGCCAAAGGAGAAAGTGTTGCACACAATCCAGTGACACTAACTCCTGTCGTCGCTAGTGAAAGCTCGCCTGGTGACAAAAACCGTCTTCCCATGACGGATGATGAGAAAAGAGAAGGACATAACCATAGAAGTGGTAACACCGACGTTCGTATAGATGCCGAAATTGATGGAGCAGATTCGGCCAGAAGAGGACGTGTTCAAGACCATCCAGAAACTTTGGATAAGGGAAAGGCTCACAAAAATGGGAAAATTATGAGAGATGTCGCAAATGAAGGCACTTATTACGACAACTATCGATATCTTCCATCTGAGAGTAAAATCATTGGAAGAAAAAATGCAACTGGTGTCGAGAATCATTCCTTGCATGGGAAAAGTAACGGTATTAATGCACACCACTTCTCACCAGAGCAATTTCATGACTTGGAATATTCTTTTATGCCGCCTAAGAAACAAATACTGTGCCATAACATTCAAACCGGATGCAATGACGCTTTCGGCCATGGTGAAGGTGATTCATTAAAGCCAATGTATATCACATCAGAACCCGTTGACGCCAGAAACCTTCCTTATATGTTGGCTGAAGACGATAGAAAGAAATGGGACAATAGAATGGACCGCGAGAAACCATGTCAACATACCGAAGGTGATTATATAAATAAAAACTTCATTCCATCACAAAAAACCAGAGCCTCCTACCATACTCTTGAGCCGGCTGAGCGGATGGAATACAGGACCCACAGAATGGATCGCAAGAACCCTCATCTTCACAACGAAGGTGTCTTTATAAACGAAAACAACGTTCCATCGACACAACGTAGAGCCTTCCACGATCCTTATGAGCCAGCTGAGCAGAAGAAATTCTGTACCCACGGATTGGACGCGAAGAATGATCGCTTCAAAGCTGAAAACGACTTCAGGCATCCATGCCAACATGGACCCACAGAAGAACGGGAACAACGGAAAGGTGCGATGCCTGGTGTCAGGTTTGCAACTTATACACCACCACCGAGGCGACCCGCACAAAATCTGGGAATCTCAGAAATGCCGTTGGATTATCTTCTGGAGCTAGTGGACCGGGCTTGGAGAGGCGAGGATATTGAGGAAGTTGAGATACTCCTGGAAAGCGTTTATGAGGATATGAGGGAGGAGCCAGAAAATGAATGGCTGTGGGAACAGCCCGACCCCCTAATAATAAGAGAGGCCCTACTACACAGGTTGACGCAGACAATCATCATCGAAATGAGGCGACAGGAGCATAAAGAGCTCCACCCGCAACAGACGAACCCTTCCCGCCAATACTTCGGCCACCCTTCACCTGAATGCAAGTGTTCCTGCCACTCTAACTACCAAATGCATTCATCACAAAATGTAAGTACATACTTCAAATTATATTAAAATACCTTTGCCGAGGGTAAATGGTTTGTTTCCTCTGAATAATATGCTAAATATGCACAAGAGGGGGAATCGATTTCTGTTCTTAAGGCCGATATTGAAACGGTGAAAATCTAGATGCCGCGGTGGATAACGAACAATACTCTCCACTTCTATGAGTCTTTCCCATGTCTTAACCTCCTTCCAATCGTAGGCCATGAATAACTATTGTTCATTTATTAAATTTTCAATATTTGAGAGAATACTCCACATAAAAAGAAAATACATCACAAAAATATTTGAATGACCCCATTCAAAACTTATTTCCAAAAGCACATTAAAAGCGTAGCCAAAACAATAAGTTTGAGGGGCACGTACAGGGGGGATCATGGGGTTGAAACCTCCTCTGGGGAATATATGAAAACTTTTATCTCTAGTAATCGCATTTTATGCTATTTTGACACTTAAAATTGCACATTTAATCGGTCGTCGGGAAGTTGTTTGGCTAAAACATATTGGTGGAGTAGAATTAATTTGTCTTATAGGTTAATAGTTTTCTGCTTAAATGAATTGTCTTATGGAATGCGTGTCCCCCTGTGTTCCCCCCTCTACGCCGTTGACCACTTAAGTATCAGCTCAACATTATCCATAACCAACGCTTCCTTTTTCATCGCAGATGACTCGTATGGATTACGCCGATGCTTGGGAATTAGGAGATAGAACACATCATTCCCGCACCCATTGCCGTAAACACAACAAACCATCCATGGAGGAAACGAACCAGTCCCAACGCAAAACTGGACATCTGGGAGGAATGGTAGCTGGTAAAATTCAGCCGCGAGTAAGACAGCGGAGATGTACAGCAAATATGGCCACCTATTTGCAAGAGTACGAAGAAATGGAACGCGATTTGAAAATTCTCGAGAAGAAGAAGAAATCTATGACAACGGCATACAATGAAGGGCTGCAGAAACTATCCAACCCAAATGTTCCACTCCAAAGTGTATGGATGCCACTTCGCAGCGAACTGGATGACATCACGCGCGAGATAAATATGTTAAAATTACAGCTATCTCAATTGGATCAATATTATGGAATGGATATCAAAAAAGATATTCACTCTCGTCAACCTGTGAGACAATATTACTAGTTTCACTGTCATCATGTAACAATAGGTGGTCAAGTTCGAAATTATATTCCTTTACTCTTTGTAATATGAAAAATTTTAGTTGCCATTCACCCTGATCATACCATGGCATTAAAAATTTTTGTAAGAGCATTAGATAATTCATGATGAACTCTACTAGCTCAAAAAATATTTCTCGAACGCTTTCATTTTTATTCACCAAATTATATTTCCTTGGATGTACTTTAGGATGCATTAAAATTTGAAGACGTTTTTGGCTATCTAATTGTATTGCATTATATTATTTTACCCTTATTCTCCCATTGATCTCCATAGATTATATATTCCGCTGAATTTTATTATTTTTAATGACATCTACTGCGCGTTATTTTTTTTAATGGCCCAAAGCTCTTTGCCAATTATTTTTCAAGTTTTGAAGTGTTCGATTAGTGCCACTTTAAATATTTATCTACGCTTAACTCAGCCAGAAGGACGCGACAAATATTCATGAACTAGTTCAGGGATGCCGCAAATGACGGCACAAATTATGGCTTTCGGACGTAGTCACTTTCAGATGTCATCATAGTCCCTATTTCCATCATTTTTTTCCTTTGAGTTACCCATCATTGGGCACTTACGTGGAATAAGCAGCAGCCAATTAAAGTACGACAACGATAAGGAAGCCTTAAATGACAGAGTGACGTAGAGAATGATGGTTTACGCATTATTTACTCAAGGGGTCTGCATAGAGAAGGCTCAATGTCATTCCATAAAAGGCTGATTTCTGTTGCCACTGCGGTCGCATTTTAATCTGTTTTCAAAAATGTCCGCGGCTCTGTGGTGTGTGTAACGCGATCCTCTTTCATCCAATATTTTGCAGTAAAAAGTTTGTCATTGCGAGGAACAGCATTGAAAAATAACGATTATGACAGATCACATTATCATGGGTGTACCCAGCGGGGGAAGGTCCAGTATGGGGAAGCTGCCCCCCCCCCTCATATGAGTAAAAGTAATTTTAGTTCAAAACGAAATTTTTTCAATAAATTTTCTTCAGGAAATCCAAGAAAAGTTATGTTAGTGCAGGGGAATGGAATTTTTACACTTGTAAAATGTTATTTTCGGCTAAGCTAGTTGCACAACGGAACCGTGATGATTGACAATAATTTTTCCTTGGGAAAAGATATTCGAGGCATATTTTCACGAAGCCATCCCATAATGATAGAAAAAAGGTTTACTGTGATCGTTTGCGATAGTTTATTTTAGCGTAACAACCGAATATCTCACCAAATAGTTAGCATTTACTCTTAAGGGATTATCAATGTTTTGGTCAAAGTGGGCGTGGCGTGGCTATCCTACCCAAGCACCCCCATTCCTGCCACATTTCGCTCCACGCTCGAAACCAGTGGTGCCCCCTCTAGGATATTTACCTACAACCTCCTTAGCGACAACATATTTAGAGGATGACATGAGGATCCTCTTTTAATATTCGTGCTTTCCCCAGTCAAAGAAAATCATAACTGAAATGCGTGAATGCGTGAACTGAAGTACTCTGGATCGCCACCGGATCAGGAACTGCATTACTGCCGACGTTTCGATGTCCAACTCTGCCATCGTCCCATGGCCTATTGGCGCTAGCTTTCACTCAATAGCCCTGAGGACTATGGCCGAGTCGGACATCGAAACGTCGGCAGTAATGCAGTTCCTGATCCGGTGGCGATCCCGAGAACACTTCACGGAATCTATTCGCCGGGAAGGCACCAAATCATAGCTGAAATTATGACTGGATGATATTATGTACGACGTCACGCGCAGAATAAATATGATATGAATACATCAATCTCAAATGGATAAATATTATGGAATCGATATCCAAAATATTATTCACTCACGTCAACCAGTGAGGCAATATTATGAGTTTCGATGTTCTTATGTCGCAATAGGTGATCAAGTCCCAAATTATATTCTCTATAGTATTCCACTCCGGGGGGCGGCTAGGAATGATGGCTGGGGGGATTAGGTGCAACTAATACCAAGGTATGTGGAGGTATGGTATACCCACCAGGATAAGCGTTAGGTGCGAGATTAATAAATTGCGCAATTTTAAGATAAATGGTTCAAAATGGTGAGTTTTACGGCTTTCGGAGGGACATTTTATTATTTCGTTCACTATTCTATATTTATATAAATTCAATTAAGTAAAATGGATTAAAATTAAAAACTTCTATGATCTCTGGGGGGGGGGTCTATCCTCCAAACCCCTCCCCCTAGCTACGCCTCTGATTCTGCTCAACTTTGTGGAAGTTCAATCTAGGATATGAAAAGAAAACTGTATTTATCCACAAATTATTTCTCGCGGTACAACTAGTATCGACGCAACGGCGTCTTCATCAGGCACCTAATGATGATGAATGTACCTGATGAAGATGCCGCCTCGTCGAAACTAGTTGTACCGCGGAAATGAATTGGCGGAAAAATACATACTTTCCTTTTCATTGCCCAGACTCAAAAAATTGGCCAAACATCACGAGCTATGAAATGCAAAATGAAGGAACATCCAAGGGCCACCAAGAATACACAATATCACCTATCCGCCATCGACGAGGCTGTATGGGAAGGACCAACGCAAAAGGCTTCGAAAATGCTTTACTCATTGCTAAAGAGAAGTATTACTATCCACGACTCATGCGAGAGGCTATCTAAGTAGAAAAAAACACCTAATTTCAAAAGGGAGGAAAGCTAATCATTCTCCGCCTGGATGAAACTCGTCCACAAACCGACCAGTTAACTGGCACCTGTCCAAAACCAAGGATTATATAAGAAGAGAAAAAACTTCCACCCGACACTTCAAGCCTGAAGACGCGTGCTGCAATGCCGACGAAACTGTCATAGCGAAAATGAATGGACGCGGAGGATCACCCGAAAGCCAAGCTGTGAGTAAACTCCGTTGTATTCCACACAATATTTAATAAAAGACTCGACCGGTTTCAACCTTTTCAGGTCATTATCTTATGTCAGGTCAGTATTATGATTCATTTTTTTTCAATTACTCAATATCTCAAATAGGAGTTGCATCAGATTCTTAATTATCGACCAAAATGATAATTGGAATCTTGTCACAATCAATCCGCGCAGAGTCCTCTAGATTGCTCTCTCAACACTACTCTCTCATCATAGTTATTATATGGCAATATAGAGGACTCTGCCTTTTATCCCACGTTTACCCAAGGAGGTTGTGAATATCTGGGGGCGCTGTATTCGAGTTTTAAGCGTGGTCAGGATTCCGCCATCTTGGTTTGATAATTTTCGGACTTATTCTAAATCAGTGTACGTATATAATAGCTAATCTAATTAGTATAGAAACTAGCATAAGAAAAAGAAATATAGTGGATTACAAACTATGATCAGAAACGAACGGTATTTTAAAATCGAATGCATAAGTAGAGGAGAGATCATTTAATCAATATTTGTTGATATTACGTCAGGTCATTGGAATAGATAAAACGAGTATTAAAAAGTATTTTTACCTCATTTTAAAACCATGTAAAAATTCTGAGATAAAAATATACCTTAATTTTAAGAGTATAAATGGTTCCTTAATTTTCATGACAAAATGCAGATATAATTCGATGTCTTGTTGTTATGACTTCATGGATACGACTTAACATAATGAAATGTACAAATTTTGTTATTCCACATAAATTTAATACTGTACTAAGAGTTTAACGTATTAAAATTTTCGGGCAACCGATGATGAATTTTTAGCATATGTATTCCATTTAGATAAAAAATTGATCATGCAAAACAAATCATATCCATAGCGACCGCAACACTATTCTAGAAGGTATGGATAAAGTACAATAGGAGCTGAGGTAAAACGAAGCTGGAGTTACTCAGGAGTTGGACATTTTTTAGCTAAGGTAGGAGGATTTGGGGTTTCTTTGCGGTTCAATCTTTCTCCACAATGCCCAACTCAAGCCGCCGAGTGGAGGCAGCAGATGCAGCGAAACTGTAAAATCACCGTTCAACTTGGAAAGTTTCTATCGATAATTAACCGAGTTACAAACTTCCAGGGAATGTCCCTCCAGCATTTATTACCCATCCGCCGATTGCATGGAAACAACGAGTTAATGCACAAATGGCGCATGTGGGCATTTTGATAGGGAACAAAGGCGATAAAAACCTCTCCGCGCCGGAGAAACATAGAGAGCACGTAAGACGTTTCACTACGCTACAGGGACACGAATGACCCCATATATCCTCTTTACCTAAATTAATGTGCGGCAGAGATGATAAATATCAAACAATGATTTTGCGAGCATCAAAAATAAATGTTGCCTTTTTTACTGAAGAATTTACTGTACAGGGTAGGTCTTTCAAGTTCTGCTAGTATTAAGACTCATGATCAACTGCATAATATTTAAGATCCTGATGAAAACTTTCCTCCTTTCAAATAACAAAAAATATGTTAATAAGTCTTTAAAAGAAAGTAAAAAAATTACTGCGCCAAAATATGCCTTCATTGTGAGGTAAGAAATGAAACATTAATTGCGAAATAATTGTGACTTAATGTAGACAAAAATGAACCAATTCGTCATAAGAATTTGGATTAAATGAGGTGAAAAGTTTTACGAATGAAATTTAATCAAGAAATTATCAACTCTTTACCGCGCATAAAGCAATCAAATAGAGAATTTTTTTTAAAACAATAAAAATTGTACAAAATAGAAATGATATGTGATCTTAAATGAAAAATAGTTATTTAGAAGACCTGATAATTATTAAAATGACGTTTGGTGGATTCAATGATGTCAGATAATCATATAAATAACGTATTGATCTGCTTGCTTGATGCTATTTGGTGAATCCCTTGGCAGCCTTAGCAAGGAAAATTTTCATTATTTAACTGAATAATATGATGCATTAAAGTAAAATTGAGCAATTAAAATGATTAGATTAATGAAAAAGTGGAACGTGATCCTAATATTAACACATTTAAAAGAGAAACACTCTCACCGAGGCTGAAAATAAATAAAGTCTTCCACGCCTCCGAAATTTTCATTACATTGAAAGCCTGGAATCAAAGCAAAGATATCAAAGGATAAATTTAGGAGGAATTATATTTTTCATATCCATTAGCTATGTGGAATTCCAATTCCTTCAGCGGCTTTCTTTCTATCCTAAAGAGAAGTACTCAGGCTACACCTGCCGTCATCAAAACGATACTGGATTCATCGGATGCCCTTTATGCAGTCGAATTGGAAAGGTTCCAAGCATGAACAGTTTTTCTAAACACCAAGTTCTTGTTTTGCAAAGGTGCATTGAAATTGTTTCATAAGAGGAAATGGATTTTTTTCCAATTTTACAGGGTACCAAAGAACATTCTACCCTAGTTCACCGCGCTTATCAAAGAAGCCTCCAAACTGTTTAAACAAACCCTTTTAGCGAGAATGTTCATGTATGCAAACGATATCTTGATTAAAAATATATATAGAAGAGATAATTGATGAGTGAAATTTAAGTTCTATTTCAAACGTTAAAATAATATTCGATTGAGCCCAGAAAAGAATTAGATGTCTCCGTGTTGCTCGGTAAGAACGAAATTTGACCCAAAATCACGGATTCTACCCATTCTACTCACTGATACATAACGTGGGAAAGCAAGAATAAGTCAGGGCCGGGAATAAATTACTTATGTTAAACAGGAAGTCCTCCTTTCTCGAAAAGTATGATAAAACGCCATATTTTGCTGTATTAAATATAAATGTTAAAAATTGATCAAATTAACGGTTTGTAATCAACGTGTAATCACATCAGCTATTTCGGAATTCAACACCTTAAAGCTGACGATTGCAGATTGATACGGTATGCTACGCTGGCCAATACTAAAAACTCAACCGAAGCCCAAATATTCATGGCAGCGGTGCTTCAGTTTGAGAAAAATCCTACGTTATTAAGCCTTTTTATAATCACTCAAGAAAAAGTAAACGATCCGTTAGTATTCTTTATTTTCAGTCTATGAGCTTAATGCTTCTGCTATTCAGCCAACTCCTTTAACTAGAATTGAATTGTATGTATATATTATATATTTATACTTGTAAAAAGAAAAAATGTCGCCTGATATCCTAACTGAGCACTACAAAACATCGTTTAAGTTTGGCAGAAAACGTCACAAATGATGTTAAGAAAATAAATGATCGAAATATGTTACATATTTCAATATTTTTTAACCCGGAGAAGACAAGGGATTTCATAAATACCTATTAATTATTCACTACCCGGAAAAAAATTATATTGAGAACAAGTTACCCCCACGATGCACACTTTACCTGTTTTTCAGAAGCAAAAGTCAATATAGAACTATGCCCTCACGAGGAAGATGAGAGCAGATTTGAAAATTGTAAATGAAAAAGAAGATCAAGAAAATGTAATTGAAAAAACACCGTGGACTTCTGATACGAAGTATATATTACAGTTTCCTTTTATTTGTGCAGGATTTAAAGTTAATGCATTTTTCCCTTTTCAATTTGTCAATTCAAAAAATATAGAGGAAAACTATATGGGATGATAAATTACTAACATTCAAGAGGAGAAAATGCCTCAACTACAGTCAAGAGTAGCTGTAATTATAATAATAAAAAAATTTAAATAAAATATAATAGATACGCAACGGTAAAATAATATATGGAAAAGGCATTCAAATTCAAATAAAATATTTAAAGTTTGGCAAACTTGCGCGGAAATTCTATTCCCTTAAATTGATATTGTTTGCAAAAAAAATCAAGGAAGAAGAGCCCCACACATTCACAGCGATTTAATTCAATCTATTATTGAAAATGTAATGCACTAAAGAAATAGACGCACACATTACGTGAAAATATAAACAATAATTAACATACGTACGAGTATTCAGCAGATCACAGCATAGAACTTACTTGCCACGCTGGTATTCATGGAGATGTGCTCCATGTGGTACTCTCCTAAAGGAACTGTGTATGGAAGAAGGAAGGAGCTGAGAGAGAGGATGAGACTAAGGATAGGGATGCGGTAATTTGGAAAAGCAATTAGCCAAGGTGTTTGTGAAAGGGTGGATTATGGGATTGCAGGCGAAGAGACAGGGGAGGTGGAGTGAGTGGATCAAAGTTAGACTGGGATTTCATGAGCGGAGGAAAATTGAGTCCGCGAAGGGTTTGAAGGGAGGTGGGAAACGAAGATAGAGGATCAACAGAATATAATACTTCCGACTCCTTTGCACCATCTTGAAGATTAGTATAAGTAGTTATAAGTAGTTAAACTTGTAACTTCTAAGTAGTCGAATCAAGGCCTATGACCTGACAACAAGCTCGCAGCCTTAGCTGTTCATCAGGAATCTCTCACACCGGACACACAAGGACAAATAGCTCTTACTATTTTGAACAAAAAATACATAGCCTTCATCACCCAGAGCAGTAAATTGTAGACGCCGCATGCTGAACGCTGAAGTTTAAAAATATTTGTCGCAATTTGACGGCGAGTAAAACAAATCACGAAAAACTTCGAGCGATGAATTTAGAGCACATGTTTACGAGTTTTTACGTCACTCGAATTCAAGCTCAGCCAATTTCAGGTGATAAAAACGTAAATCAAGACCACATTCGCTCGTGCCATCGATTATGCTAACGGAGAAAATGAATGAAATGATTTAAACAATTTTCAATATAATATGATAATTAATATAAGTTATGCGAAAGATCCACAGAGAGAAAATCATTCGCCTTGACCGGGATGAATGATTTTTTTCTCTGTGGATCTTTCGCACGATTGTGCACTGCGGGTGACTCCCGTAAAAGTTCCCGGTATTCCCGGCAGGGGCGGATCCAGGATTTCTTTCTGGGAGGGGCACAAGCAAGGCCGTATCCAGGATTTTGTTCAGGGGGGGGGGGGCACAAGGATACCTTGTTATACAAAACGAACGAAATGATAACGGGACCGTATTAAAAATCTAGCATATTTTTAAGGGTCTGGGGGGGGGGGGGGGGCACGTGCCCCCGTGCCCCCCCCCCTGGATCCGCCTATGAGTCCCGGTATACTTTGAACTAATATAAGTTAGGCTGACATAACTTGATGTCAATAGTGCAAAAATTAGGAGTAGGATTATCACAATTTTTACCAATTTTACAACGAAAAAAATTATATAATGCGAAATATCAAAATGAATAGCAAATTTTACTAAATAATATAATTCTGCATTCCTTTTCTTAATCACTTGGACAAGAATTCAGCGCCGAAACCTTTAAGAGCCTTTAATAATTTTTACATATATGCACAAAAATTGGAATGTGCCTTGTCTTTACTGCGGCCCCTAAACAATGGGAAACACTATATATCAACAACTTTGTTCTTCTCGGAATGTTATAGCCCTCTAAGTTTTTCTCCCCTTAACATTCTATTTGTGCACAAAGTACGTTTCAAAAATGATAAGAAATTTAATATAAAATAATAAAATGCTGAGGATTATCACTTCAGCAAAGATACCAGGAAAATATTTACGCATAAAAATACTCGGAAATAAAAAAAACTGGGTAAAATAAGATACTCCGCTGAGAATCAGGAACATATAACCTAAGTTCTCTTGATTTCGTTCATGAAAAATGACAACGGTTTCACCGAGCGGGTGAGCATCTCATCAAATTTGAATCATTTTCGGTCATAAAAAGCTTTGGTTATGGTCATTGATTTAGCTCACGTTATCAGGAGCATTAGTTATTCATGTATGCGTTCAATATTTACTCCAAATGTTAACATCAATGCGCAGCTCTGGGACTGCCAGGTTGAAGCCTCCATTTAATCGAGCACGTATCCGCTGCAAATAATCGTTATTCCTCTCTCCATTAATTGGTTAAAGTATTGCATAACTCTCTGAAAGCAGGATTCCCTCGGACATTTAAACATTAAGCCTTTAATTCCAGATCTTTGAATCGTAAACAGTAAATAAAAGAAAATGACTATCAAAAATACGACATAAATAGTAAGTCAATCATGTATTTCAGTTTATGCAAATATTTGATTCAATTAAAATTTTGACAATGTCATTTTTTGGAGTGGTGAGTAAAGTTAAAGGACTTTATTTAATTTAATTTAGCAATTCCACCAATCTCCAATTTTAGCTATCTAAATTGGGAGAGTAGTTAAGAGCTAATGCGAGAAATATTAGGTGAGCACTAGTTAATCGTTATTAGAAATCACCAAAAGGACTGGGATAAAACTAACACTAGAAATGCCAGCCGGTAAAATAATTGAAGAGATAACCAGATGAAACCCGTGAATGGAATACATCTGAAATCAATAGCGTTCTTCAATTAAGGTGACGATATGCGAGAAATGTGGAAATTTACAAAAATATTGTTATTACTCAACTGAAATTCCCATAAATCTCTCGACAAATGCTGAAAGTAATTAAAGATAGGACGCGTTTGAACAGTAAATGTTTAATTTCCCCAGGAAAATGTCTAACAAGAATTAGCAATAATTTTCACTCACGAGACTCACAGAAAAGAGGTAGTCTTAACTTTGGGAACAAGGAATTTGAAATACCGGGCGTTTTTGCTTGAAAATGGCGCCAATTTTAAAATATCTTAGATGAAAATGAAGGAATTATGAAACGTGGAGGATGAGATGGAGGAGAAGGTGAAAGAGAGGGTAAGACAGCGTTGTTTTCATATTTCAGAGCAGAATTCGTCAGAGACAACGAAACCAATTTGTTGAAACTTGGTTCAAATTCACTGACAACTCTTCACTGTAAAGAAAAAAAAAAGAAAAACTTGAAGGATTAAACGAAGGAATTTTTACGTCTCTTCGAATTTCCTTGCGTTCATCTTCGCTTTTTTTCGAAGAGTATTTTATGCTATAGTTCATCAGTAAGGGTAAGGCTAGACAACTTGCACCCTCAAAAATGGCATGTGATGAAAATGGGTGATGAAAATATGCATCTTAATACACAAAATATTTTCACTACTAACATAGTAAGTTGCCTATAAGAATTATTTATTTAAAATGAGAGTCTTACCGTAAGAACTATCCGTTTTTTGGCACCAGCGAATAGGTTAAGAACATTCACATTTATTTATGTACGCAATATATATGCCCAAATAACGTGTAAATAGTGGCAAAAAAGTGAAAAATAGGAATGCAAGCGTGATTCAAAAAGAAAATATAAGATAATTTAAAAATATTGGGAAAACGCCTATATAAATGTATTTATTGTAATGGAAATAACGGGGCTTAATCTTTCTAAACTCTTATTGTTAGTTGTATATCGACCTCCAGAGGTCGGCCACATCTTAAAGCCTCTTTCACACTATTCGAGATGTCTTGAACAAGGAACGTTGAACAAGTCGTCTTGAACGCTAAATGAAGATTCAAGACCATTCGAGACGGTCTTTCAAGAGTGATTGTTCAACACACATTGAATCGAGTTGAACGTTCTTTCAGACTGTTCCAGAAAGCTTGAATTGACTTGAATACCGATAGTCAACATGATCGACAAAGGAAAAACGTATAGCGTTCTATTCTCTGATAAAGCGCGTAGAAACCCGTACTCATAACAACGTGTTGATATCATCATTTGATACATCATTACAATTATTAAATCTGGTTTTGCGTCCGACGATGGATAATGACAACGCAAATATAGCAAGAGTGGCATTTTGCGTAGGAGTAGCGGCAGCAGTACTGCAAGGTCGGAGGAGAAATCGTCGAAGGCTTTAGTCAAGAGAATGGCTAAGCCGGAGGTATGCCGCTGGTAGCATGAACTTGCTGTACCGGGAATTGGAAACGGAGGATCCGGAATCTTTCACCAACTTCCTCCGGATGGATAACAACAATTTTAGAGAGTTACTGGAGTTGGTGTCGCCTCTCATATCTAAAAGAGACACAATTTTACGGGAATGTATCTCGGCAAAACATAGGTTGGCGGTGACTCTGAGATTTTTAGCCACTGGGGAGTCTTACAAAAGTCTACAGTACTCCACGAGGATTGCTCACAATACTATTTCTCTCTTGGTACCTCAAGTATGCAGAGCTATTTATGAAGTTCTGAAACAGAATTTCTTGAAGGTAAGTTGTTTGAAACGAGCTAATTAGATAAAATTTGTACAATATACTCCATTTAATATGAACATAAGTATAGCATTCCTCGATTTGAATTTTTAATGTATTATCTTTCATTTCAGATGCCGAGAAGTGTTGGTGAATGGGAGGAAATAGCAAGGGAATTTCAGGAAAAATGGAATTTTCCCAATTGCATTGGTGCTCTTGATGGGAAGCATATACATTTTAGATCCTCAAGAGCAGACGGGTCTTTCTGTTTCTATTATAAAGGCTCACACAGTATTGTGCTGTTAGCATTAGTAGATGCCAGATATAAATTTTTATACATCGATGTCGGGGTGAATGGTAGAGTGAGTGATGGCGGTGTTTTTCGTGAGAGCACCCTTGCTGAGGCACTGCGCCAAAATTCTTTGCATATACCCCCGAACATAGCTTTGCCTGGCCGTGTACTCGTTGTCCCTCATGTGATTGTGGCAGATGATGCTTTTCCTCTACAATATAACATAATGAAACCATATCCAGATAGGGGACTGAGTTTGCAGAAGAGAAATTTTAATTATCGCCTTAGCCGGGCAAGGCGGACATCAGAGAATGCTTTCGGTATTTTAGCGAACCGCTTCAGAATACTATTAAACTGTATCAATCTCTCTGTTGAAAAAGTGGAAATTGTGACACTAGCCTGTATAGTGCTACACAACTTTTTAAGATCAAAGAAGGACGCCAATTACTTGCCTCAAGGTCTGGTAGATAGAGTGATGAGTGATGGAAGGGTAATTCCTGGAGTGTGGAGGGAGGGCCCAATACTTGACGGTCAATTGGTAAGACAGGGTGGAAATAGGCACAATAACGATGCGAGAGCTATTAGGGATGAATTTTGCGAATATTTTGTGACTGATGGAATACTACCATTGGGAAATGGCATGTAGGTTGTGGTAGTGCTAATGAATTCCTCTATTTCATTCCCCCTTTTGTTATTGGTGATTTTTGTGGTAGTAAAGATTGTAATATTTCTGCAGTTCTATGAAAAATTATTCCACATTTCATTTGTGTTATTGGCTTTATTGATGACTCACAACCTTCTTGCGCTATAAAGCTTTTTATATTTGAACCAAATCAAGACTTTTTTTGTGTGATAGTGGCCTACTATACCATAATGAACCAATATTAAAAAATCTATGATGATGGTTTATCTACATATGGTTAATAAATAGGAAATTGCTGGAATGAATCGTGTTAAGAAGGAGAGCACTCATTTGCGTCCTTGCATCGCATGGAAATAGAAGGATTATTGGCTAAAATGCTATAAGTTAAAATTCAGAAACCAAAGTTTATTCCAGAACTTCTTCAAATTAAGTTAGTTTGCAACCTTGTCAGAAATTGAATAATAATAATAATTGAACAACTAATATAGCTTACGTACTACCTGATGTTATACGATTATTTGGTATGATAGTAGAAACAAATTCTTAAATCATGCAATATACTCAAGATTTTTTAACTAATGGCCATTGAGGGTTGAAGAAATGACCAAACAACAGTGATTCCACCAAGCAAATTATATAATTAACAATTATTTTACAATCAAATTCAATGTAACAAAATGTAAATTAAAATTATAAAATAAAAAACATACAAAAATAGTTAACTTTCATTCTCATCATCTTTAGCTTTCATTACTATATCAAAAATTTTCTGCATTGCAGCTTTCTGTTTTTTTTTCGTCACTAATATCGGCAATTTCTTGCCCTACAAATAGGCCGAAATTTTCAAATTTTGTGTTTTTCCGCAGTGTCCCTTGCTCAAGGGCTGACGAAGCCTTTGAGAGGAAGGTAGTTATGTCTGCTTCCTCAGTCCTTCTCCTCTTGGGGGTCGGTACTCCTCTTGATGACCCGCTTCTTGAGGAGATGTTGCAGTGGTCAGCGCTGGCAGAGGTGGACTCTTCACTGAGTAAGGGGACTGGGATGGTACCAATTTCATGCTGCTCTTCTGCCATGACAACTGATAACTCTCTTGATTGTATTTCAATGGGCGTTTCCTACAGACAAAAAAATAATGTAATGTTCAGAAGTGCAAAGAAGTCCCTTCGTGAATTCAAGTGTAGCTAAAACATAAATATCGCAGAAGTAACTGCGTTGAAGTGGGCACTCAACGTAAGATCACAAATTTCCGTAAACAGTAAACCAAAATAGATGATCAACAATGGTAAATAACGGAGTCAATGGACGATCTCAAACAATAGACTCGTTCCAAACATGCCCCTTGAATTTGACTTTTCATGTTATTACTTCATGCCAGAAGCAAACAATGCACATTCCAGCAAAACAAATTATACGTAATAAAGACGAATTTATTTGCAAGTGTCATCGGCATACCTTGTTAAGCTCCACGGGATCCAAGTTTGATACGCTCTTCCTGGGTGCCGTATGCCTTTCAAGGAAACTTAAATTGTTGTAGCACCACAATTTTGGCCTTAAAACCTCTTCCACTCCTGCTCCACTCTTCTTCGACCTGATTAATTTGTTTTTTTCAGCCATGTATTGTGTGCGGAGGCCATTTATCTTCGTTTTCACGTCCTCCGATGTGGTACCAGGTCGAAACTGTTGGGAGTATCGAGTACACATATATTTTAAAAGACCATATCGGCGGTAACCACAAAATAATTCTTTGTAGGATTCATTGAAACCTCGTATTACAAAAAACTCAATATAAAGGCCACTACGGGACCACCACTTATCTAAATAAAAACATATCCAACACCATTTGAACGAAACAAGCCCTAGCTCCAGAAATGTATATTTGTGAATGAAATTATAATTTTAAGGAAATAAACGTACAAAATATTATCACGACAATTATCGAAGCATTCCGATATCACATATAATATTTACGTAATATATATTTATATAAATATTGCATTAGTTAATATCTTCACGAGGTAGGTATAGGTCAAGGTTAACCAAAACAATTATAATTATAATTTTACTTACAGGCAACAAATTAGTGGCTATGTCTTGCAGCGCCGAACTTCTCTTCTGCTTCAAGTGATAATCTGGGGAGCTTACTTCGTACAAACACCTTTTTTCCTCGTAAAAACTAATGAGGGCTTCCACAGCGTTCCTCTCCCAAACGGCCATGATGTCAATAGTTATCTCCAAGGTCGCGTTGGCAAGGCTCGGAAAGTTATGTATCGTTCACTGATTGGTCGAAACGCTTCAATACCATTCGAGATTCAATAGAAATTAGAACCGTTCAAGACAAGACGAATTTGATGGAAACGAAGTGATTCAAGAGCATTCAAGACCAAATGTCCGCAGTCATGACGATTGACATGACGTCATATATTTTCGATAAAGATTGTTCAACGAGTCTCGAACGTAATTTGACGAGAATTTGACAGTGTGAAACCCCGTTTAGATCTCGAAAATGTATTTATTAAATTCAGTCCTACCTTTAATGACATAGTAATTGTTGGAGACTTTAATGCCGACATGTTCCGTGATGACTGCTTTCGCGTGAAGCGCATTTCTACATGACTTTTTATACTCAATCGATCTGCATTTGCTTCCCTTGGACGCCACTTATAATACCGAAAACAGCCACACGCTCCTCGATCTCTGTATAGTTGATTAATCAAGATGAGATTTCCTCCTTTAGTCAGTCCCTTCTTCCTTTTCTCTCGGCCCATGACAAGATAACCGTGACATACAAATTTACTGCACCTAAAATGATTCCATCCACTCTTGTCTTCCGATCAAATAAAAATGTCGACACCGATAGCTTTCAGAGAGAATTGTTAGAAACAGATTGAAAAAAGTGCTATAATCCACCGACGCGACGTTGACTTGAAAGTGAAACGCTTTAATCTAACATTTTTAACTTGCCTTGATCGTCACGCTCCAAAACGAACGATTCAGCTTAAAAGAACGATAGTTCCGTGGATTACACCTGAGTTAAAGACAGAAATGAAAGTGAGGGATAGACTGAGTATCAACTCCATTCGAACCAAAAATAATGCCATATATCAACTATTTATAAGGCAATACAATCTCGTTAAGCGATTGGTGATCAAGTCAAAACAACGGTATTATACTAGTATTCTCTCTAACCTCACGAATTCAAATGACCTTTGGCGTGAGCTAAATAATCTCGGTCTAGTAAGACAGAATAATAAGAGTTCAGTTATCAGGCTATCATTAGATGCCATGAATGAGTACTTTGCATCATGTGGCTCCCCCCTGCCAAACGGGAATGATGCCCATACTCCTAACATCCAACCTATTGAACCTTTTGTTCCGTTCAATGACTCAAATTTTTACTTCAACCATACCACTAAATCAAATTATGTTGGAATTGATGATATTTCGGTGGAATACCTTGAAGCCTCACCTGCATCTGTGATTCCAGCTCTACTTGATATTTTCAACTCGTCTCTTATGTCTAGCACATTTCCCGCACTTTGGAAATCATCTTTGATTCGACCGATTTGTACAGTTAAATATCCCACTTCTCCAGGAGATTATCGACCCATATCTCTCCTCTGCGCGGCCTCAAAATGTCTAGAAAAGGTAGTTTATTCACAGGTAGTAGATCATCTAACCGCTAATCAGTTATTAGACCCATTTCAGTCGGGTTTTTGTAAGAACTACTCCACGCAGACAGCCTTAATTAAAGTCATTAATTAATGTCAAGCTGACATTAATCATGAATCTTTCCTGGAAAGAACACACGGTGAGGGTATCCAAAAAAATGAATGCAATTCTATATCAATTAAAAATCCATAGAAATTTACTGCCACTTCAGCTAAAAAAGAAACTAGTTACCGTACTCATTCTCCCTCACTTAGAATACTGTAATCTTGCGTACAATGACTTAACTGAGGAGTTGAATATCAAGCAACAACGTAGAATCTGAGTTTTTCCCGGCGTATGCTCTGCAGGAATATTTCTCGGGTTTCCCACCGGGTGTCGTATCGGGTTGTAGTTCCCAACGTTTCCATGACTAAGTCCGTCATCGTCATCAGGGGTTAATGTTGAACCAAGTTTTTCTTCCGGTATTTATACTCATGAGGGCCGTTCAAGTGGGCCCTGATTGGTCCTGATTGATCACTGACTTCCACTACTCAGATTCTACATCGTACGCCTCTACGGGGAGGAGATGCACCGCAGTAATACGTGGAAGTCAGTGATCAATCACTATAAATCACCCCAATTCAGAAAGGACCAATCAGGGCCCACTTGAACGGCCCTCATGAGTATAAATACCGGAGAAAAAACTTGTCTCAACATTAACCCCTGATGACGATGACGAACTTAGTCATGGAAACGTTGGGAACTACAACCCGATACGACACCCGGTGGGAAACCCGAGAAATATTCCTATCAAGCAACAACGTCTGTTGAACTCCTGTGCGAGATTCATCTTTAACTTACGGCGAGATGAACACATTACCCCTTATTTTAAAAACCTGTCCAGGTTTGATCTAAAATCAAGGAGAAAATATAACATGTTCTTGTATATAACTTGTTTTGTGTTCAATCTCTTCAAATATGGTGGCCCTCTGTATTTAAAGGATCTTTTTCTCCCCAGTTGTAAACACACTAATGTTGTTACAAGACAAGAGCCCTGTTTTTTGTATGCCCCACAGTTCCGCACAGCTACAGTTCAGAAATCATTTACTGTTGTTGCCTCAAAGCTGTGGAACGATTTGCTGAAACAGGTAAAAGACAGTGTATTTAAGAAAAGGATTGTCACCCGCCTACTTTCTGGGTATCCATGAACACTGATCATGTAATGTAATAATTATTTATCTGCTCATTGATGTGATTAATACCTATTGTTGTGTGAGAAGTAGTAATCTAGTTCTTGTTTCATTTGTTAAGCTAAATTTCCTTTTTTAAGGTTGTTATTTATTTCTTGGTATGTTTAATATTCGTTTTTCTGTTAGAAAAAGATATTATTCTTTTCCAGTTTTACTATATTAATTCCAGTTTACTATGTTAATTGTACTGATCACCACTTCAACAATTTCTATGTTCCAAAGGAGTTAAAACTCCTAGAGCAATAAATTAGTTAATTATTATTAATTATTATTAAACGCAAAAATAAAGAAAAATATTGAAGCTGATTTGCAGTGTGTAAAATGATCCATTCAAATGCAGATCCACGAGTAGGCGCGTGAAACTAATCACACAGACATTAATCACTTTCCTAAAATGCCTTGATGTGTTTATTTAAATATTATTTTTCCCGTAACCGATGAATTTTTGTCTCACTTTTCAGAATGTTTCTTTTCCTTCTTTGATTTCCACCTATCTCCACTACTTTCCAACAGTCCCTCTAATTTTTTCTATGTACAACTGCTTAGATATAAAATGCGTGAACAATGAAAAACATTGATTAATTATTCCAAAATGGTATATGACAAATATTTTCACAGAAAATTAACAACTAATTTTTGAATAACAATTACATATTAATTTATATGAGACAATATATTCTCTTTTTCTTTAAGGGAACGACTTCAAAATATCTAGTCTTAGAGCATCTAAAAATTGGTTTCATCCTTAAGTTAATTCACACTGACCTACAATTAGCCATAGGCTTTCAAAGGAACTTGCATGAAACTTGACGGTGATTATATTTTAGTAAGAATATTATTTAAAAACATACTGCAATGGAATATATGAAAAACATATTATCCATTCAGTTTAATGACGACTAAAACATTAAAGCTGGTAAAAGTTTTCTCATTCCTTATCTTATTTGCATGAGCTTCTTATTAATATTAAACACAAATATTTTATTGGTGTATATATTGTTGCAACAAAAAGCTAATGCCTTCGCAGAAATTCCTACATTACTACCCATTTCTCACTCGCGTTCTCACCGCCATACCGACGCATTTCCAATCGAAACTTCGTCCTGTCTATGTCGAGGTTCACTTCTCCCGTGGGAAAATCATCACCTGCCCGCCACCCATCATTTTCGCCTCATATCGCAATCTCGTGCCTTTTGAAAATTCCCCCATCCACTGCCCCCCACCTCCCTCCACCCCCAATTCCCAAAGACACTGTTCCCCTTGCCCCCTAGCCCTTCTCACTCGACTGGCGCCGCGGCACAGCCCTCTCACGCAATTACGATTGTCATCTGTTGAAAAGTGGAGCATTCGTCATTTTCTCACGAGGGCTCTAATGACACCAATTCCGCCGAGCAACAAAGGCGAACCCATAAAATTTCACTGATCGCCGGATATAATTAGGCTAAGTGTGTGTATGCTTATTAAAGATCTGTATTTTGCTCGTTATCATTCGTATTACCTGCTGCAAAGCAAAGAAAACGGGAAAAATCGTTTGAGGCAAGGTTATTTGCCTTTACCGACCCAATTCAAATATATGCTCCAATTTGAGGAGGGAAAAAAATCCATTACTTATCATGCGTAATTCCTATACCTTAGACGTTGGTACTGCCAAAAAAGTAAGTAAATTTACGACTAGTTCATCATATCCTCACCGGACAACATGAGGAGTTATTTTAGAAGATGACACAAGTTTACCCCATAAAAATTACATTTCACACTTTGTAGCACGTAATGCATTCGATAAAATTATTCATTTGACTAAAAGAGCCGAACTTAAAAGGTTAACTAAAATAGGTTACGTTTTTCTTGGTTGCTCACAAGAAAACAAACTCATTTTGCCCAATGAATTACATCTTCTTTCTGGGAAGGTCTCGTCGGGTATGGCGAGGAAGTGTTCCATGGATTCTGGCTGTGATTCTTCCTTTTATTTCCTCACGGTGTTTTATTAAAAAATATTTCTCGCGAGGAGGGTGTCTCCTCTCTAAGGCTTTGAGGAGAAATAGGTTTCTGGAGGAAATGGAATTCGTGTTAGGTCCCCAACGGTGGGGGCGAAGAATAGATCCCAAGCATGAAGAATAACACTCCAGTTCACCCAGTCTCACGCGACAAGGATTTTACATTAAAGGAATCATGTTTTCGGAGGCGAGGAGAGAAGCAGGGGAAGCCAAACTAAGGCAAGCTAAAGGGGCGAGGAAGTTGAATGGGACCCGTGGAGGAGAGGAAGGAGTAATTGCAAAGCGGGATGCGATATAATGGGGCAGAAGTGGAAAATGGCTGCCGATCAATCAAGGGAACAAATAGCCCGACGTGTGAGGCAACCATTCCACCAGAATACTACACAAGTAATTCTGTGCACGCCGGCACGCTATTTGTGAAAAATGTCAAGATATATTGCGTATTTAAATGAAAGGATGCTTCCCAATATCACTTTTTGAAAATTTTATGAAAATTACTCGATCGATTCTTCCATTAACCCCAACCATTTTGATATAACCTTTTCGATTTATAATCTTGTCGATATAATCGTATAGCCGGACTCGGTCATTAAATAACCGCCGTTTTCGTTACGCAAAATCGAGCTAGTTAAGGTTAAAAAATCGAAAAGGTTCAAAGATAATTGTGTGAAAATTTCCATTTTGTAAAAAAACTAAACTTTTGAATTTCAATTTATCTAATATATAAAATTCTCGTAACACAGTTTTAGTGACCAAACTCCTCCGAAACTGCTTGACCGATTCCAATGAAATTTTGTGGGCATATTCAGTAGGTCTGAGAATAGGACTTAACTATTTTTTATTGTTCTGCAGGGCCCATGCGACTCTGGAATGGACCCTTATTAATTTCCATAAGAAATGCATGTAAAGCTCGTTATTAATGCCCGCCGACCTTTTTCTTTTGCATATTTAAATTAGTGATAACGGTTACATATAGTTGAAACAAATACCCATGGAAAGAAAAATAAATACACATTCTTATTCATGCATTTGAATATCGTTATCATCTCGTTTTTAAGAAAAATTTTGAAAATAACATTCATTCTGGAATTTTAGCGTTTTTGGCTAACTGCCGCCTTGACAATCATCAATATCGTTTACTTTGTTTGATATCTCCTTCTAATTTTAGTCTCAGTCTTACAAATCTATCGGTACAGTTGTAAATGCTGTAAATCTATCAGATTGGTTGAACTCATTGGATTTTCCAGGCATGCCATTGCACCATTTACAACAGATGGTTGTTAGTCTTGAAGTTATTGTAATTCACTACGGGTTTGCAATGGCACACGATTAGTAATTAAAATTAATGAAAAACGTTGTCAAGGCCGGCGCGGCGTTTGGAATGGCAGGTTCCAAGGAGAAGATGTATTACAACCACGAATCCCTATTATTCCGACAGGTCTGCTAATTGAATGGTTCAATTTCATTCGAATTGAATTCAAATGGTTCAATTTCCAGTAAGATTTGCATTCGCAATGACAATCAATAAGTCTCAGGGCCAAACGATGATGTTTGTGGCTTTTTGGGCCACCTTGTTTTTCACGCAGAGACAATTATGCGTGGTATGTTTTCGCGTGGGTAAACCGTCCAGTTTGTTTGTGTTGGCTAAAGATAGGCTCACTTAAAATATCGTTCACTCCATTGTACTAAGAGACTGATAATGTTTCTTTTTTTAATTGCCTTAATATTTTTTAGAGATATAATTTGTTGATTACGATTGATAACAATAGTGCATGAATTAAAAAATGAATGTTTCGTATGTTGTTATTTTTATAGGTCGTCATCGTTCAAAACGCACCACTCCTTTTTTAGTCAAACCTATACCGCATCCCACACACAATAATTTTGTTTGTTATTATTTATTTTACTACCAAAATAGTCATTAGAAATAATTTATACGGCAAAACGACGTTTTCCGGGTCAGCAAATAAATTACAATATTATCACGACTCGCGTTTTAGTGCTTATTTCATGTCCAGAGGAATTATGCAAATTCCACAGGATACATCCTGGTTTGATATAAATCACTGATTCGATTCCTCCATCAACCTCAACGCTAACTAGCCGATATAAACATTTGGTTTGACTCGGTCATTAAATAATCGCGGTTTTTGCTATGCGAAATTGAGCTAAATACGGTCAGGAAATGAAACAGTTTAAAGGGCAATTGTGTGAATTTTTCTATGGTGTCAATAAACAAAACCTTCGTATTTCACATTAGAAAATTAAATTTTAACTAAGTTCGGATTTGATTATATCATCTTCATAGATATCTTCGAATCTTCTTATTATTATATGCTAAAATAACACATAAGCATTGAAACCTTGGTCTTGTTAAAATTACAATTTACTAACTGTAATTCACAAGTTTTGCATATATCGACCAATAATAATGATGAAGTGTAATTCCTTCAAATATTTAATTGCGTATTTTAATACAATGCGTTGGATGAGTGCAGGAGAAAATTGATTGAATAGAAATCATAACTTTTCGTCATCTTTTTCCCATATTTTCATAACTTTCCCAATCCTGCAAAGAAGGTGGACAAATTCGTTAGCAGAGTTGGAGGAAAGAGGGACGGACAAAAAACGTAAAAGGTTCACGCTGCTTCAAATACTTAGCTATGTCATACTATAATGTCAGCTATGAATAACTCAATCGTTTAAGTAGGAAATGACTCTTCGTGAAATGTGGGTTGCAAAACTCGCAGGATGATAGTTCTCCATCTGCCTGAGCTGAATATCAACCGGCTAGACCACATATCGCTTCTCAATTGACATTTTATTTTCAGGTTTCTGAGGTTTAGTTAACGGTACAAGCCAAATTACTGATCGAATCGTTAAGTAAAAGCATGCTAGAATAGGTAATTTTGAAATTAACTAGAACGTTCGACTTTTTTTACACACAATTTGCAAGTGTCAGGCACACCACAACTTTTATCTTTTGTGAATAATAGTTGCCTTAATACGGTTTTTTTTAGAATTAGATTCGTTATTGACTATCGTACGAACATTCTTGGCAGTTTTCTGTGCGCTTGGTGCACCCAGTTAATCGAAACATTGGTTAGCCATGTTTTGGATCATCGCCATTTAAGATTAAAATAGCTAACACCAAAGGTTTAGACTAATAAAAATGGAAGGTTATTTTATAAGAACTGCAAGTGTGAGGAAATATTTCTATTAGCATATAAAAAATCTCGATAAAATGGAGATAAAAAGAAGTAAATATACTGAAATAGCACAGTAGATAATTAAGTTAAGTTTAAGCTTTCAATATTTTACAAAATAAATATTACCAAACCTCACAGTTTAGAGAAAACAAACTGGTGTAGTGTGTAAGGAGGGAAAGAATAAAAAAGATACGTTTCAATACGCAATACGATAGCATACTGCAACTTCCAAAATAATCTTTGATTTCCATCAGGGAGAAAAGAATCAAATTTGAAATTTTGATTGCAAAAAGGAATTGAGAACCTCACGCAGGCAAGGCTTCTAATGATGGCTGATTGCTTCATCCTCAATGGATCTAGAAAACTAAAGCCGGTGTCACATTGTCAAATTTGCATCAAAATATTTGGACCAACTAATTTTGATGCATACGCATTTGTTCCAAAAATTTGTATGCAACTGGGTGGGGTCTTTCACGATGCCCCCATTTGTCATTTGTCGATGCCTCATTTGGGCCTAAAGATAGAAAACAAACGAAAGATGATATTTTTGTAAAAAAAATGCGTAAGGTTGTGAAGTGGATGATTCTGTCTTTTTTGGCAGCCGAAATTGTCCTAGCAGGCCTCTTGAACATTAAAGAGGCGAAAAAAAGAAAGCGGAGGGAATGTTGGACTTGACCTTGGCCAGAAAGGGGATATGAAGTCGTTGAAATAGGCGCGTGCTAACCATGTTGGAGAAGGAGTTGATTGCCGATATTCCCGTAAATTATGGACATTAATTGACGATGAGTGAAGATATTTACATTTCCCTTAACAGTAAGGTTGAAGGCAGAATAAAATGCCAAGATACAAACGTGAGGAGTTTATTCCCGCAAGGAAATTTATGTTAATACATGACGGAAATTGTAGCTGAAATGATGTTATGAATAGTGTTGTAAGCGTGCAATAGTATCACATTTCTCTCTCCTAATCGAGCAGTTGCTAAAATAAAGTCCTTATCCAATAATCATACCACCGTTTTGGACCCCACCAAGAGGTGAACGATAATGATAACGACCTGCGAAGGTCGAACCCGGTTGAGGTTTTTAATGCATACTGCGTGGAATACAACAAAGTTTACTTTTGTATTCATAATATTTATATTTATTTATTATAATGATCATTTAGACGATAAATAAGTTTAGCCTGTATAGCCATCGCTTGGCGATGCTTTTTTGTCAAAGGCCCTGTGATTGGTTGATTTCATTCAATTCGATGAACATTTAGAACTTGTTATAACCATTTGGACCAAACTGAGTTTGATCCAAACGATAGGACCAAAAGCTAGTTGGATGAAATATTTGACCGCGGGAGACGTTGCGCGTACGTTTTATCAAAATTTGTCCCACGGTCAAATTTGATGCAAATTTGACCGTGGGACACCAACTTAAGGGATAAATCTAGTTTACAGCAATATCTCGATGCACTCATTGGTTTGGATCCGACAATACAAGGATTTATATCAAATAATATTATTGCAAATTCTTAAAAGAATGCTAGCATCAATGACTACTCCCTTCTTTAATTTTTATTATGTAATACCTTCGCTACTTATTCATTAAAATCTCATTTGACTTCAATATGAGTCTTTACTTGAGGATAGTAACACAAGGAATTCAGATGAATTTATTTTTTACTAGATTATGAATTACAATGTAGTATGCATGAATGCAGGTGGCAATAGTTTCTCGTAAAAAGGATATCCTAAACATAAAAATAAAAAAGAATATTTATAAAGTAAGAATATCAATTAATCAGAAACTGTAACAATAAACGATTTAAATTTATGCTTAGAGATACGTACTGTGACGAACGGGTTTTGCGTCCGCTATAAAATAGAGCAAGAAACACCTCAGAGCGGGGGCGACGTAATAAACGAGTAATTTTGGGAATGCGAAACGTACGGGATAATTGGAAGGGGAGGTTGAGGGTGAAAGACCACACGTATTCCTGGGTTGCGAACACAAGAAATGCATTTATTGACAAAGATCGCAATAATTAAATTTAACATACAAAAATATGGGGAGTAGCACTTGAAAAAATGTTAGTAGGGCCGGATTGTCAAGGATCAAATACAAAATACAAAGAAACCAAAAATCAACTTGATAACATAAAAGTAAACTTGAAATGAACTGCATTTAAATCTTTTCGCAGGGTTTAAAAAGTCCTCTGCTGCACTTTTGAGATTCAAGATTCACTAATTGTTCCAGCGCTTTCTTGCAATGGGAAAAGAGGGGGGTAGGAGGGAGAAACGTTCTCGACGCTGCTTCGACCGGGGACAGTGGTGGGGACACGGTTGATTACTGCACCTTATTCGGGAACACGAGGTGGTGACGTGGCCGAGTAGACTTCTCATGCGCTCGTGATGGTTCCTCGTTGCATTTTCCAAGCCGACGACTGGGGAGTTGCCAAGGTGCTTTCTCTCTCTCTCCAGCAGCCTGTGGCTCAAATGCTCCACCGACTCTCTCCAACGTTGGTGGCTCGATCAATCTCGACCGTCCTCTCCACCGTCTATCTCCGATGTTGAGTGGTCCAAATGAATGCTCGACCGACTCCTCCGATGTTGGGTGGTTCAATGAATGCTCGACCGTCCTCTCCACCGTCTCTCTCCGGTGTTGAGTGGTTCAATCACTGACTGTCTCGTGAGAGGGGAAGGGAGGGGAGGGCAGTGGTTCCACTAGCGCGCTCTGTCTGGTGTTGATTTACCTTGTTTGCGCGGTATTTAAAAAAAATGCTATTCACACGCACACATGAAACAATTACATTTATACCAAATACACTCAAATAGTAGCAAAAAGGAAAGGGTAGGAATTGTGACAAGTGCTACTCATAAATGATAATTAGCGCTGCCGTTACATTGCCCCCACGACGAAATTTCAAAATTTTCGTACAGAAATTTTGTCTGTCGGACGGCTAGCTGATTCCAAAAAGAAATTTAAGGCAAAGATTGTGAAAGAACCCAAGATCGCAGGTTTAGGAGGTCAGGTTGGGATCAGTGCGGGATTACAGGTGGGTATCCGCTCTGAGATAATCCTCTGCGTTATGCCTCAAAATAAGGCCTCAGGTTATGAAAATTGAATATCTCTTCCTTCAGAGTTCGTTAAGTGACACGCATTTGGGCCAGACATTCTCGAAATTTGTAACGGGCCGGTATATAAGTGGAAGAACTTCCGGAACAGTTTAAGCTCCGTGCTTGATTCGCGAGGCGTTCGCAGGAGTACCTTTTGTCCTAACGAAAAGGTGCGTGTTTTCCCTCTCTGGTTACGGATGCGCGTCCTAGCGGCACGCCTCAGACGCTGGGAAGCAAATTTCAATGACACTTCTTGGGTGGTGGAATCTTCCATATACGCAGATACGAAATCTGTGGTTGAAAACCACTGCGTGCCATGTAATTTATACATGATCTCGGGGATACGGGGGGGTTCATCATGCTCAGGGATGGTTACGCTGTTCAACTTTCGTGCGTCAATGCACAAGCGCAAACGGCCGTCTTTTTTTCACAACCAATAAGGGACTTACATAGGGACTTGGGGATTTTCGTATGATGCCTTCCTTTAACATTATATCAATTTGGCGATCTACTTCATCTTGGTGGGCAATGGGGATTGGATATGACCTTTGAAAGAAAGGTCTCTCATCACTCAAGCGGATCCTATGAACAACCTTGTGAGCGACTGAGGGGGAGGGGCTAAATACGCGCTCGTATTTTACGAATAACACGTTGAGCTGATGTCGCTGCGCGTCATCCAACACTTGGGGAAGGGGGGGTTGTGGCTCACCTTGGAGTTCGGTCGGGCAACTATATGCGATCGCTATCCCTTCGTTTCCGGGGGATCTGGGGGGCTTCAATTGATACGGGGGGGCTTCATGACATACAAAATTAAATATCCCTTTCGAGAAATCAAGAATTATACGGTACCTGGATATAACGTCCATACCAAAAATGACAGGAACAATAAGGTCTGGGACTACAAGACAAGTAACCGACAATTCCATTTCATGGATACGGCATGTTAACAATATCCGTTTCGTAATGGGCTTAGATTTTTTGTTGTTCTTACAAAGGATTTGGGATCTTCTAATAGGAAATACTGGGAGAGTGGGATCACGGGATAATAAGGTTTCGTACATGTCATATGATACGACTGAGATTGCACTTCCTGTGTCAATTAGCACGTCTAGGATTGTGCCTTGTTAATTTACCTTCACTTGGGGGGTTAATAGTTCGGGTCGTGCGAATACTTCTTCGTGCAACAAATCATGCGGATCATTCCCTACTACTTGGTAAGGTAGGACCCATTGGGGTTCGCTACCTCTCGTCTCTCGGTCCGGTTCCCGGGAATGCTTGGTTCCGAACCTACTTCGTTTAAAGTCGACGAAGGCCGGCGGGCATCACTGGGTCGTGTTGGGTGACGGGGTGGAAAGGGGAGCAAAGGTGGAGGTGAAGAATGAGGGGTGGTAAATGGAGGGATGGGCCTGTTTGTTCGACCATGTGGTCGTGAGTGAGGAGATTCGCACGCTGGCGAGGGAGGGGAATAAGAGGAGGGAGGGGAATGAGAGGAGGGAGGGGAATGAGAGGGGGGAGGGTTAAAAAACACGTGGTTCTGAATCCCTCGTTCTGGAGGCGCGATGTTAAATGACTCGTTGGTATCGCTTCGGGTAAAGTTTCTGCGTTGGGAGGGACGTTCCTCGCACATGTAGTTTACGCTGGATTTTTGCTCATGACGATCAGACCTTGCTGGAAAACTCTCTGCGGAATGGTCATACCAACCTAACAGCTATCTTAAACGTTCAATTGATACGGGACCCGCCGAACGTATTAAATCTTGGATGTTTATCGGGAACTGCTTAGCGGTTAAAAGATCGGGATCGTTCAGGTCGAATCCGCTTAATCTAGCTAACGCGATCTTTCTCGTGAGGTATTCTTTCATGGTCCCATGGTTGGGGCGGTGATATTTCCCAGTCGTCACCTTCATTTTATAAGAATACCTGGTGTCGTAATCCCAATAATTCTCCAAGAACGTTGCCTTAAACTCGGCGTAAGTGGGAGGAATTGGGTCTAGCGAATCACTCCACATTTTTGCCTTGCCTTCCAGCAAATAAATAGCAAGACGGGACTGATGCTCGGGCAGAGTGTTAGTGAAATTGAAATAGTCCTCCAAATCTCTAATAAAAGCCAAGGGGTGTTCCGTTAGCCTTTCTCTAAAAACAGGTTTAGCTATTAGGACAGGAGTCACGGTTTCCCGGAAGGGGACGGGTCGCTCGGTACCTAACTCGTTGATGCACCCATTCAACTTGGCTACTTCACATTCAACACGTGGTATAATCTCTTTCAAATCCGCGATTTCGCGTCTTAAGTTCACCGTTACCTCTTCGTGAACATCGGAAATTTCCTTGCGGCATGAATTTATTTCTGTGGTTTTTGCCCGGGACATTGTTTCGAGTTGGCTTTCAAAATTATCCTGAACTCTTTTTGTTTCGTGTCGTATCTCGGCACGTACATTTGCAACGTCAGAGCTAAAGGCTTCCAATTTGGTATTAATACAATTAATACTCTTCTGATGGGACGCCACGAGGCTAGAGAAATTATTTGTAATCTCGTGTTGGAACGCAATCATCTTCCCTTCTATCTGAGATTGAACGCGATTCAAATTGTCCGACATTTTCTCTTCTATCTGAGATTGGTCATGATTCAAATTGTCTGACATTTTCCCTTCCACTGCACTTAAATTATCAGACATTTTTTGGACTAGTGCGAGCAAACTGTCGAGTTTATCAGGGGAAGTGACGGGCGGGGGAGAATTCATCGGGGATGAGGCGACGATAGGCGTCTCGTCCTCCACTTCAGTTGTATTCACCACGTAGCTCGTCTCCCCTTGAACAGATAAAGTCTGAAAATGGCTGGCCAAGGATTTAAACGGGGTCTGCTCATCGCTTTCCGAGTCGTCATCCGACCGCATTTTGGTCGTCGCGTCACGGTATTTAGTGAATGCTGTCTCCGAATCACTCATCTTAAACAAAATCATTTATCCTCGTCGTTCCTTTTTTTCTTACTCGTCCGTCTTACACATGAAATTAGCAAATAAATGGTAATGACCACAAATAGAAACTGCGGAAAAGAGCACAGAAATGGCCTCTGACTCAAAACAATGAATATAATGTTAAGTTGACGAGTTAACTTGTGGCGCGGAGCAAAGTTCCCATTCCACTCAAATAGGTATAAAGAGGCCACGCTCCACCAAACAAGAATGACGGCGTCAAATGCGTGATCAGGCAACGGCGTGGTTGCGGTACCACTAAATATCTTGTCAAACGAAAAATCGGGTGAATTCGTGATCATGCAGAAATGCGTGATCGAGCCCCACGTTGGGCGCCAAAACATGTGACGAACGGGTTTTGCGTCCGTTATAAAATAGAGCAAGAAACACCTCAGAGCGGGGGCGACGTAAAAAACGAGTAATTTTGGGAATGCGAAACGTACGGGATAATTGGAAGGGGAGGTTGAGGGTGAAAGACCACACGTATTCCTGGGTTGCGAACACAAGAAATGCATTTATTGACAAAGATCGCAATAATTAAATTTAACATACAAAAATATGGGGAGTAGCACTTGAAAAAATGTTAGTAGGGCCGGATTGTCAAGGATCAAATACAAAATACAAAGAAACCAAAAATCAACTTGATAACATAAAAGTAAACTTGAAATGAACTGCATTTAAATCTTTTCGCAGGGTTTAAAAAGTCCTCTGCTGCACTTTTGAGATTCAAGATTCACTAATTGTTCCAGCGCTTTCTTGCAATGGGAAAAGAGGGGGGTAGGAGGGAGAAACGTTCTCGACGCTGCTTCGACCGGGGACAGTGGTGGGGACACGGTTGATTACTGCACCTTATTCGGGAACACGAGGTGGTGACGTGGCCGAGTAGACTTCTCATGCGCTCGTGATGGTTCCTCGTTGCATTTTCCAAGCCGACGACTGGGGAGTTGCCAAGGTGCTTTCTCTCTCTCTCCAGCAGCCTGTGGCTCAAATGCTCCACCGACTCTCTCCAACGTTGGTGGCTCGATCAATCTCGACCGTCCTCTCCACCGTCTATCTCCGATGTTGAGTGGTCCAAATGAATGCTCGACCGACTCCTCCGATGTTGGGTGGTTCAATGAATGCTCGACCGTCCTCTCCACCGTCTCTCTCCGGTGTTGAGTGGTTCAATCACTGACTGTCTCGTGAGAGGGGAAGGGAGGGGAGGGCAGTGGTTCCACTAGTGCGCTCTGTCTGGTCGTGATTCACCTTGTTTGCGCGGTATTTAAAAAAAATGCTATTCACACGCACACATGAAACAATTACATTTATACCAAATACACTCAAATAGTAACAAAAAGGAAAGGGTAGGAATTGTGACAAGTGCTACTCATAAATGATGATTAGCGCTGCCGTTACAGTACATACGTCAGGAAAATTGAAGATTCCATATTTCCATAACTTGAGACATGTGGGTTGCAGCACTTGCAGGATGACTCGGTGTTAATGTCTGAATCGGACCAACTCTTAATATTAATTTTAATCAGCATGTAGCATTTATGGAGCATCAAAAATGTATAAATTTTCAGCCCTATTTAGAAAAAATTAAACTGCGTGTTATTTTACGCTGTAAATTTTAATGGCGAAATACGTACCTGTCACAATAATGACGATTGAGTACAAAATTATTTCATTTTTAAAATGAGAAGTCTTGATATTTAATTTCTCCTGAAAGTAGCTCTCGGTTATAGATGGTTGACAGAGGCCATTTTACTGTTTTTGTACCGGCAATGATCTGATCTGTATGAAAAATAAATACAAATTTTCGCATACCGCTACAGGGTGTTTCAGGAGGAATCCGCAATACTTCAGGAGGTGGTAGCGGAGACCATTTTAAGCCTTTTTTGGCCATAATCATGCAGTTGCAACCCCTTTCATACTGAACTATGGCAACGCTAAATTTTTTAATGCACTTTTCAGTCACCATGACAACGGATTTTCTAGGGTATCCAGCCTTTACTTCATTGTATTTAACCCTATTAGTGAGGCAGGCATATATATTGGCTCTTACGTCGTTCTTTATTTAATTTGCTATAACATATTACATTGCTATAACTTATTTCAGTAAACCTAAAAATATTTTCTCAATATTAATCAGTTTAACCTCATCAATTAAAAAAACCTCATATAGATATGCAATAAAATAGCATTATATTGTTTTTTTTTCGTAGTTTCTAAATTTATGTAAATACCCTCCGCATTTCTCGCCAGGTTCTCAGGAAGAAGGATAGAACTAAGAGATTTAATGCTGTTAATTATTAAGGAAATTAAATAATTAATTTTGGATGAAAATTTACAATTAACATTACCTTTGAACTTGATTAAACAAGAGCTTTGAGCGAGTATCAAAAATACGATTGCGCAATCTCACTCGTTTTGCTATAAATTGTTTCAGACAATTTAAATCGCCCATTTTCGTCCAACCTTAATAATTCAATTCTATTAATATCCAGAGTATCAAAAAAATGCTGAAAAGGCTGGATACCCAAGAAAAAAAGGAGTTTTCATGTTAACTACAAATTGCACCTTAAAAATGTTTGCGATGCCATAGCTTGATAACTATGGAGTTGCAGCGCCATGTTTATGGACAAAAAATGTTAAAAATGGTCTCCCCTATCACCTCCTGAAGTATTGAAAATTCTTCCTGAAACACCCTGTATAATGAGTGCAATGGGGTAATATGCTTACGCCATAAATTGAATTTTCTCGCCTCTAATGTAGATTTAGTTTTTCATTATCTTTTCATCAAGCTTTCCACGGTAATTCACCAATATTTGGGCATTACTTTTCACAAATGGGGAGTTGGCTCCTACTCAGTTCCTATCTGCTCTCTTTTTTTTCTCTCAATTCAATAATTATTCCCATCCGCCTCTGGTATTTTCCCCCAAAACGCAGCACTTTGTTTATTTTCAAACTTCGCCGTGATGTGCCTCCAATTTGGCTGTATCCATAGCGATTCTCGTTAGCAAAAAAAACCAAAATGTTTCCGTAAACTTTATATTGTTGCCAAATCCCGAGTATATTCTCCATAACGACAAGAAACCAAATACTGCCACGGAGAATAATAGGAAAACAAAAAAAACTAGAGAGTCCTTCAAACGAGAAGAATTCACAAACAGTGAAAAAAGTGATAGAGACAGGAAGTTAATTCCAAATCAAATACATTGGATTAAATATGTGATGTAGTTTGAAAACAAGATCCATTTAACGAAACACGGAAAAACATGGGAGAGATTTCTCAGGAAACATAAAAGTATAAATATGGTAAAGGAATCTAGAATTGATTAGGTCTTGAAAAATCAATAATAATTTGTAACTCTAGGCATGGAAAAGAAAAATTCATATATATTGGTAGTGGTGTGATACAGCTGCGATAGATACAGTATGCATTTTGTATATATTTCCGAACAGTACAGCTAGAGAAAATTAGAGATTCATCCGTTATCTTTCGGCTGATAACGGCTGGCTGACTGACTCAATGCTGAATTCGTATAACTTAATTACACTTCTGGATGAATGAGGCAGCAGTCAAAAGAATTAAGTCAATTTCTCAGCCAATTTATGCCTTAGCATATGGTACGTTCCTTATGGTTTCAGATTCTCCCATCATCATCTAACTTGACAAGAAAAATATAGCAGATTCTGCTAGTTACATAATGCGCAACCCAGTAATTTTGTAATGCTTTCCTTTGTCCAACTTGAGGCTACCGTAAATAGAATTGGTAGTGATTTTGCATTAGTAGAAATAGTTATTTTATTTTAGCCAATACCCTGGCACACAGCGTGGAAATCAACTTTATGAGTCATAATATTGTCAGTCACTTCAGGACAGGGCATGGTATCGAACATTTTAGTAAATATTATTCCTCCTATTAGTGTATTATAAAACCTGAAAATATTAAGTAAATGAAAATAATACGTTTTATTTTAACAACCGTTTTTGAATTTATCATTTACTTGTAGATGGAATTCCTATACTCCTATAGTTGATATAACATTTTTATATTTTTGCCTTCAAGTTTTCTGCTGCATTAATTGGCCTATTTCTGTGCCATAAAATAAAAAAAAAAAATTTTCTTTACGACTTATACATGCTTTATTTTTTTCAGCTTCAGTTACACAGAACGAGCAAATATATAGGTTAATCTGAGAACACATTTTTCGGTGTATAATATGGTGCTTCAGACGTTTTCATATCATAAAATTTTGCGGAAGAACTATTTTTTTTATTTTACCGACGTAACAAAGTCAATATGGAAGAGATATAAAATTTGAAATAAGAATAGGTGAATTATAATAAGATAATATTTTAATAATAGGCAATATATATGGTAAGCCAGGCTGCGAATAAATTAAAAACAAATTACAACAAACCTAGATCATTACTGCAGTAGTTTTAGAAATGGGCATTAAAGGTGAAGATTATCTTGAATTAAATGCCTCGCGGAACAATGAGAGGGCTCTGCTTATGACAATATCCGCGTGAATTGAGATACGCTCCATGCATTCTGAGGGAGAATTATTCTCCACTTCCATGAAATGATGCAATAAATAACGTCAATTGGCATAGAACGCATTTAGAGAAGATAAATTAGAAGGCATCCGAAATGTTTTCCTTTGTTAAGGCAATGTATTCTCATTTACATAGGTCTGAATGCAGACTATTTCCATGTGCGCGCAATAAATTAATTTTCATACCCCTGATTAATTCATAATCGATGAAATTCCAGGAAAATCGTTGCAGAGAGGATGAATGTCAATCGTGGATTCCAGGAAAAAATTTAAGTGAATAAATACAATAAAAATTCTTTCTACGAGCAACACAGAGACATCGAAAACCTTGAATACATTTGAGCGATAAAAGAAAACTGATAACGATTTAAAACAGATTAAATACCAGAGTTGAGCATACGCTTCATTTAAGTATAAAATGATTTCCGAAAAAAAGAGCTGAATTTCAAGAAATTATTTGACTCACTTTTAACACTAACTTAAAATAAAATCCGATGCATAGTCGCACGGCTATTAAGTATTACATATCATACCAGAAAAATATTGGAATAGAGGTTGGAAAATGAGGAATAGAGAGACAGAAATGGTGAAAATCTATGCGAGCTAAGAGAAGTAAAATATTCGTAAAGGAAATCAAATATCAATGCATGAATTACGATGTAGGATGAATGAATACAAATTGCCATATTTTATCGATAAAATACTATATCCTAAATTAAAATTAAAATTAATTTAGGGTGAAATATAAAGTGTATTAATAAATAAAAAATCTTAACAATAGACGAAGCCAATAAATTTACATATATAGAGTTCAAAAATTAAAATAGTTTGCTGTGGTTTTATACAGTAAAATACTCTGAGAGAAGTAAAGTACTCAAGGACATGATAAGACGATATGAAGGTTAAAATAGGCTAAAATTATTTATCATTGTGTTCTGTATATAATTGCTGTCTCGGAGGAAAATGCATTCAAATTAATTGGTACATCGTTTTTATATGAGTTTAAAATCTCAAAGTGGATACCGAGCTCATTTTATGTTGACTATCAACACAACCTGTACTCAGTCACAACAATGATCAACTAACAGCGTAGTAACATAGTCGTCATTCCCATTTGTAGAAAGTTTGTATAACTTCCTATTTGAAACATGTCTGTTTGTCCGTCCCAGATCAATAGACTTCAAAAATACTGCACGGATCAACGTGAAAGTTTCCATACATAATGTTTTGTTTTCCGTAGAAGGTTTTTTTACGATGCATTTTTTTGTAGCTCACTTCCAGTGCACACAATTTTGCTATTAATTCAAAATGCACTGGGTACCGTGCAGCGCGATGGAATGATTTCATTTTCGGCTTTTTTTTAAAAGAGCATTCAATGAAGATAGAGAGCTGGTGTTATTTTTGTCAGATGGCTAAATAAATGAAGTTTGCAATTACTTCAAACTACTTTCTCGAACACTTCATAATTTAAAAAAAAAATAATTATTTAGCAGAAAATGCTTGTGTTTTTCTTCTGAATTAACAACCGTGCCTTGTTTTCCAGGAAACCGGCGATAATCATGGCCGACCCATTGAAATGAAATTCGATTTCCAATGGACTTGGGCTAAGTACTGAACTTAAAAAACGTGTAACAACCCATTATTTACCATATTTTTACTCATTACCAATGATATTGTAAAACAATTGATAATGCGTAAATAATCCCAACTTCGCTAAAAATAGACATTTGACAGTGAAAATTACGAGTACTGAAAATTTTCCTTTTAATGCAATAGTGATAGTGCATAATGTACAAGTGCTAAATGCACATTTAATGAAGCATGTACCTAATGAAAAACTGTGATTTTTGCAGTAATTTGACGATTTTAATCAATAAAAGTGTAAATTACATTTTCAGGGTTACTTTAATTATGTATGCATTCGTCTCAAACATGAATTCTCTCGATTTTATGGTTCATTTCATCTAAGTTTAACGTTGATTGATAGGCAAGGTATTGAATAATTAACTCAAATAGGATAAGGACATTTTTAGAGAAATATCTTCAAAGTGAATCGAGGAAAATGCACTTTGCAAATAGTTTAAATATACGTGAAACCGTACTTATAATCTGATTGTGTGGATGAGAAACGAGCCTACTTCTCACCTTGCCACCATTGCTGAAATCAAAAGGAACACTCTGTTAACCAAACATATAAAAGTAAACTAGTCGTCATTTCAGAACATGCCAAAAGCACAAAAACTGGAAACCAGTTCACAGAAAAGCTGAAGAATATGGATAAAGTGAAATATAGGTCAATAAACAGTGATCATCTTTTTCGTAGTGGAAAATGTAGTCCCCGATACTCCTCTCCAGCGCTGTACACAACAGGTGTCTCAACAATAAATCTCGGGTGGGCGTGAGTCGAGTCCCCGCTTTTGTGTGTGGATTAGAGATTTTGGTCGGGAAAATTTTATGCTGCCGCGTGCGCGCGGCGTCCTTGCGCGCAAAAAGGGTTTTGTTTACGCAGGGCCTGTGTGGGTGAGTGCATGTCGCAGGTGTGACCCCTTTCCAGCCCCCCCTCCAATCCTAGCCCCATTTGGCCTTCAATCTCGACCTATACCACCCCCTTTCCCCCTCCCCCCATCCCAGGAAAGTCCCCATCCCACCCCGTTCCTCTGGATTAAACCAATTCCATCCTCTCCGTATCCCCACGTCGACTGTTCCTCCAGCGTGCTATCCCGCCAGAGTAGATTTTCATTTTTGGATTAATTCCGGAATACGCGCTGCGTCAGGGGACGGAAATATCAACCTCTCCTCCTCATAATGCACCTTCCTTCACTGCGCGCAGGATTATGAAGCGAGGTGTAGCTTTAGATGCAAATCAAAATGCACGGGAGGGAGGGTGGAAGCAGCAATTTTGCCCCCAAAGAGTATTCAGGCGCAAAAAACGTACCCCCTTTTTACTCCATCAGCGTAATTGCGAAAATAAATTGACGAGAAAAGGGTTGACTGCAATCGTGATGCTTTGCGTTTAATCAAGCTCAAAAGACTGTGCGATTCACGGGATTGATCTGGTGATCGCTGGTTTTCTTTTCCTCGTTCCGCAAATGTCAGGAGCAAATATTTTCACATTTCCGGAGCACTGCATTATTCTCGGAGTATCGATATCTGAAGGGTGCGTTCCAAAGTATACACTTCTTTTTTACTCTTGGTGGATAGAATTAAACAAAAACATGAAATTCAACCGGGATGTCATCCTCCTATTTTTCAGCAAAATGCGTCACCTCCAGATTTTCCCAGGGGGAGGTAAGGAATCTATAACACCAACGTGACTTTTGTGTCAACAACTCGCATAGGCAGAAAAACAAATCGTAACTCGAAATAGTTCCCTTTTGAAAATATGACGTAAACAACGCTATTTACTGAAAAATCAAAGGTAATATTACACAAAGTGCTGTAAAACCAATTCCAATGAAGTTACTGTACTCTAGCATTTTTATAAGGATTGAAAAAATGCGTTAACGTGGTGAAAGTATTCCAAAATCGAGGAAAATTTTCAAAATCAACCGACCAAGCGAACCTGCTTTTCTGCACCATTTTTTAAAATTCTTTGTCATTTTCGGCCGTTGAAATTTTCACGTCATCTAAAATAAGCCGCCTTCGTACTCAAAAAAGTACACCACTATAGGGCCATCGTATTTACCTGGTGTGGCAATAGAGACAGGGATGCCGACTTGCAAAAAATATTGGGGGGCCCAAACCGGGGATCCTGCCCCGGGAAATTTTATAAATAGTGAGTTTCAAGTTTTTTTAAGCATTTTAGAAGAGTCATATGATTAGCATCAGAACTCTGATAACTCGAATATCGATATCTGGAAACTCCGGAGAAAATCGACAAGCCAGACACATTTTTTCCTCGCAACCATAACTAAATTTTGAGGCGGCTCGGGCCCCCTCTGGCCCCATGGAGTTGGCGCCTCTGAATAGAGAGATTGTAAGATATAGAGAAATTTTTGTGAGAAAATACAGAAATAAATTGATAAATGGCCATGGAGATATTATAGCGAGAATAATCAGAAATACACTGATAATCAAGAACGATGCGTCGTAAAATCATGATGGAAGTAAAAAATTCATTACGAAACCGGGATTTGCTAATGAAGATGGGAAAGAATGCTGCCTTTCTTACTATTTGGGATATAGAAAAAGGATCTACTATTGGTGAGTTTAAAGCTTATCCATACTATGCACCTTCAACCTTATTATCAATTCCTGAACGTACTTTTTAATCCCGGAGTGATGGATATAACAGGAGTATTTCTGATTTTAAGCTTACCCAACGAACATACCCGGTGAATTTTAGTCGGCTGGGCACCACCTGGGTTGAAATTAACGGGTTAGGGAAGAGGGTTTCTTATTGCTGCAACCGAAGTTTTGAGTTTTGACCGCAAGTCAAACGCAAGTGTCGCAAGCTTGAAATTGCCATTACACATTGGCGTTCAGAAGGGCAGGATTAGTAGAGCCCTGATTGTTGGCGTGGAGGACCGCTGACCAGCAATAACTCAGCTATGGCTATCGCAAGTCTTCACACATCCACTCCTTGAGCTGTTGATCGTGAAACCAGTAACTTAGTTGAAATTCTTCTTTGGAAACCATCTATCAATATCCATGTTGACAAGATAGCCATGAAACTCTCGCTTTATCTCGTATCATGGTCAGCTAGTCTTAAAAATCTTACTCGGTGGAGATCCTGAGACAGTTGTTTTGATAAAATTACATTTTATTATGCCACATTAATATTAGCCCATTAAGCTATTAGAAACAAGTACTAGTTTGGTAAATTTAAAGAATAACATATTCAGAAATTTTTTAGACCAAATTGGTCTACTTTAAGAAACTAAAGGAATAATATTAAATATCATGACTGAAGCAACTTATAACATTATGCTTAGTTCTGAGGATATGAATTTACAGTCACCGTATCAGCGGTGAAATGTAAGGATTAAGGGCTAAAAGTAATCGTATAGCTCATATGTTCATTAAGTTTAATGTAAAACTTATGTTCAATTAAGTTACAGCTTATAAAATGCTTCTTTTATCGTAGAAGGCCTTTTGGATGGAAGTTTGAATTTTGCATTTACATTCGAAGGAATACCGTATGTATTAATGTAATGTTTATATGATACATGTTCTTATGATGAAATTAAATAAATTAATTTCACTCATAGTTTTAATAAATATACTAAATTAAAAGGTCTATGCCTCATTAATCTTATCTTAATTTTTTAAGACCCCTATGTGAAACTAATTTTTCTTCAGGGTGTTTCCTAAAACCGCTATTGAGTATTATCGCAATACGAGGGCTAATTTATCAAGGGTAAGGGACTTGATAAAAACAAAAGATAAATTGAATCCACATTAGTAATAATAATAGTTAGTAATGAGCTATTGAATTTTGAATCCACATTATTTTTTCATATATTGTTTTAATTTTTAATGACTGATTTGAAATGTTCAGTTTTTTCTTAATCAAGCCTGTATTTAAAATAATTTGTGTGAGTTGTTGGTGGTGGTGAGTTGGTGAGAGAAAAATTTTCTATTCTAGTAATTCTTTAAATTTACCAAATATTGCATATTGGCTTCGATGAAAATTTATAGCGATGGAAAATCTGAATGCCAATGGAGCTATTTCATATTTTACAACTTTAATTGGCGCTCGGATTTTCTAGTATTGGGACGATCTCTAGCTTGTAATTAACCCTTTCTACCTCAGAGCTGCTTCTGGGACAAATTATATTTCAGGACTTATGATGGGTCTATAAAATTTCGATCAAAAACGGATTTCGGCTTTGGTGGGGTGGAAGTTTATGTAAAAAACTAAACACTCCTCGCGAATGATGGATGAATTGGAGAAAGACATCAAGACACGTGACGAGGAAGGGAGGGGAAGCAAAAATTTCGCGTAAAATGGACGGGGGAAGAAGCAGGGAGTGTTGACCAGGGGTACATCTCCGAAATATTAATGAGAGGTCAAGTGGGGAGGTGGCCGCAAAAGACCGCCCTCTATCCGCATTTCTTCCTTCCAACACTCTCCCCCCTCCAGACGTCGTCTCCCAACACCAAAAACACCCTTTCTCTCCCCTCTCCAGTACATCATTTTTCTCGCACTGCAGCGACCTTACTTGACGCCGGTAACGATGGATATCCGTACGGATTCATTATTTTCGTTGCTATAAAAACTTTGAAGAAATATCATTGCCACAGCAATTAAATTTGCAACGAATTTTCTCCGATGTAACCTGATATCAAAGATATATGAAAATACTACCAGTTAATACCTGATTATCTCTTGTAGCCTAATGGAATCGTATAAATCTAGTGAGATTAAAAGTAATGAGTACTGAAAGAAAATCTAACATATAAAAGGTTATAAAACTATTTCTCCGCGTTTCCCAAAGTATTACATAAAACAATGCGTCTGTTTTACACTGAATATATAGTTTAAGTGGTCCTTGATCAAGAACTTATTTCCTTCCTTATCTTCCATTTGATTTAATTTTGAGGATGGAAAATGAAACTGATGTGATCACATCAATTAAGCAATAATATCGTAAAACTAATCTCCAAAGAGCTAAAATTCAAACTACTCTTAGCTGAGAATGTGACAGGAAAACAAGCTGGTGGGGTTTTTGTAATGCTAACATATGTCACAGAAGTATTCTATTTTTCAAATACTTTTTATTTATTTAAAATATTTTTTATGTACTGAGAGAAGAGAAAAACTGCCAAAAACCCGTGTGATTATTTAAGAAGGGTACAGGGTAAGACTCGAATACTGCAAAAGAATATTGACAATTATTCACAGAGTATTACTTTTAGCGTGCGCATTAAGTAATCTCTGTCTATTCATCTTAAGTTTTTCAAAAGTACTAAACCTTAAAATAACCCAGAGAAACAGTATTAATTTTTTGTTTAACCCAGAGTTAGCACGATAGTACAGTCGCAAAGTATCTAAGATACTTGCTTTTGTATTATGAAATGTGTCTATTGTGGTCCTACTGAATAAAGTGAGAGCTATGAGATGTATAGCAAAGTTTCCCTGCCATGAGTTGTCAAAATAGTATTTTGCGATAACTTATGACCCACAAAATCCTACGAAGATGACAAATGAAAGATTTAGCGTTTTCTGCGGTGACAAGTGGTGAAAGATGACTATTCATGTCGCCAGGGAATCCTTCCTCAAAAAACCTTAAACCTCATTTTCCCTATCCTCCCTGTACCCTTCCATCGCCAGCCGCGTCTTCCTCTGCTACCCCCGTCCCCATCCTAACCCCCTTTCCAAGACCGCGACCCTCCCGCCTTCTAATTCCGCAAACCAAAATCCCACCCCGTACTTTGAAGGGCATTTTGAAAGGCTGAGAGCAGAAACTTTCTTCTCCTTCTCTCTACCGTATCATAGAAGGTGGCAACTGTTGTCACAGCCTGATGTTTGTATCATATTGCTCCGGGTGAAGTGAGCAAAGTTGGAGTTTATGAAAGCATTCGGGTTTTTGGGTGGAAACTTTTGAAATGAGTTGCAGACGCACAAAAACGGAGTCTGATGAAACGATGCTGCCATGCAGTCTATTTAGGGTCCTTTTCGGGGATGTGCTTTTCTCTAAGGAAAGAGGGCGCGAATGAGTAAGACACTCTAGTTATTGGGAGGTACAAACAATCCAGTAAACTAGAAAAACAATGTACTTTTTGGGAACATAGTGAGGAAGAATGGAAAATAGTGAGATGAAGTTCTTCCAAATGGAGTGAAGAAATACTGCATGGGCCTACAGAGTGAAAACCATCTCCTTGATATAAATACCTTACTTTCCTCGGTAATATTTACCCTGGAAAGTTTTCTATATTTCCCTGACTTGAAAAAAAACCTTGTGGGATACGAAATAATACTTATATACATGTACCCAGATCTCTAAGGAGGATAGATACCCATTGTAAAACTAAGAAGCTTTCATATGAACTTTACTAGAGCTACATCTAAAATACAAAGAAATATATTTATCAATGAGTACAATAAATTAGTCAGAGGAAGAAAAGAAGTGCAGTTGAATATTATTTTATGATACTAAGTTTTTTAAGGGAATTCAATTAATTATTTATGTATCCAAAAGAGACTAAAATGCACGGATGAAAATTATACTGATCATATTTTTATTACCAATAGAGGGTAATTAAATTAATTACTTTGGAGATTCAACTACATTTACGATTACATACTACCCCGCAAGCCGCCGTTTACACATAAAAGGAAATGCTCTAACGAAATTACGACTAGCATTTATTAAAGTCCTTCATTGTTTTGGGGAAAATGGAATTTTTTTCACAGGAACTGGTAAATAACTGGGCATGCTACGTCGGATTTAGGGGGTGGGCACGGGGGCACGTGCCATAACAGACGCTTATAAATAGACAAGATTTTTAACACGGTCCCGTTATCATTACGTTCGTTTTAATACGTGCAATCAGTAATAGAGTTAAATGTAAAGGTTATTTGAAAAAAAGCTTTTCTTTCGCACGTAATTCAGATATCAAAAGTTATATCCCTCGTAAAATAAGAAAAAATTAAGGTTGCGAACCGAAATGGCATGACGCGTAGGTCAGAAAAGCATTAAGGCCACAGGGAGCATGTCATGCAACGATGAAAATAATCCGTACTGATTTTTCCGCTATTGATCGCGAGTTAATATTAATTAAAAAATATAAGCTGGCTAAAGGAAACATAAAAGAAAACTGTTGTTACTATATGTTTAACATATTAAAGTTTTCACATTAATAATTTTTATATTAAAATAAAAGGTATATTTCGTATTTGTTTTGTGTTTAATCCTCATTTTTGAGAAGACCGTTTGCCTGTCAGACACTTGTACCCACCCAAAAAAATCCTGCATCTGCCCTTGTGGGCATGGCTCCACATTTGAGTGCATTAAGTTAATGTGCTATAAAATATTATAAAGCAGTACAATGGTTCAATATCCTACTCTGCCTCAAATCTCTCTTACTACATTTTCGACAATCCGTAACTCCCTACTGGCCGTTCGTTGACTACATTACTGTCAGTAAAAAAAATGAAGTACGTAAAATAAACTTCAAACACGGCGACAGAGGGCGCTAACTCCATAAATATTGATAAAACTATACAAGAATTGCCATGAGAAAAAAAAATATTACACATTGATAAAACTGTTTAAAATCACATTAAAATAAAGATGCAATAAGAAACAATATTCCACCAATCGTTAAAAAAAAATAAAAAGATCTGCGAGCATAATTACACTACTCTAAGTTTTCACAATATAGCATAAAGTAAAAACGCAGCCTTAGGTTTCTCCTGTGAATGCGACTGCCACACCTCTGCTGCACCTTTCAACGGCGTGTTGTGACGCAGAATTCCGGTCCCGCAAGGTTGACGTACTTCCGCGCCTTGAGTAGGTTGGAATTCCACTCGTTTGCCAAATTCTTTTGCACCGTATCTTCTTCAAGCCGACTACTGCGGTGCAGGTATTAAAAACTGGAGCGGTAAAAAAAACAACGAACTCGGAGAGAAGCATTTAAATTGTGCTGTACATAAGGGGCCGCAGAACGTAAGTGACTAAGGATGGCATAAGTCTAGGCTACATCTATGAGAAACATATTTTAGATGCATTTAGATTTCATTGGCGGTTATTATTTTCTTTGCGCTAAATTTGAGATTTCTAACATTATTTCATTGAAACAATGTTATCCTGTAACCAATCATTTCAAAATCAAAAACAATCTTCTACGCCTAGGAAAAGATTTAAGTTTTCGAATTTTGTATAAGGAGATTAAGATTAAAAGTTTCTGAATTTGATCTTTTTGGACATGCCTAATTTCCTTATTATTCACCAGAATACTAGAAAATAGTAATGATATCAACTCGACACTGCGCTTGAAAATATTACGTATAAACTATTACGATTTATCGATCCAAGCAGATAAAATTATTGCCAATAATAGACCAGATGTTATGTTCATAAACTAGAAAAATAGAAATTGTTATATAGTTGATATTGAAGTACCAATATCACATAACATCGTGAAGACAAAAGCCGGAAAAATATACAAGTTACAAGAATTTTCAATTGAAATAAAAAGACTATGGAATATGGAACAGGTTTTTACAGAGCCAATTATAATCCCTGCTACCGGTATCGTCCCAAACTAAATACAAAATAATTTTAGAATACTAAGTCTTAATCCAAATATTTTGAATTTTAAAAGGCCTTAAAAAACTCAGCTGACCAATTTACGAGGAAGCTTCTTTACTTAACAAAATAGTTAAGAGTATTTTAGGATAGTATATATATAGTTTAGGATATACTCATGAAAAAAACGCAGAGAAAACTGGAGAAAATTAGATGTAAAAATGATAAGTAAGAAAAATAACATACCTAAATATCATAATCCGATACCCATACGATTACTAATTAGCTCATCATCATGTGGATATTAAAATAATGTCCTCATCCATATTCTCGGGGCATCTTACTGCATTCTGAACTTCCCTCAAAATCAATGTACAATCCTACCGTACAGCCCTTTCGTTGATTTAACGCAAAATATCCTCTTTTTTTGGAGGTTAATGGGTGTATATCTATCGCTCCTTCCTAAGGACCACCCACATTGTCTATCCGCTCACGGGCAGGCTGGGGGAGCGCCCAAATTGGAGTGTATTCGCGTTGACCTCAGCGGCGCAGGGTCGAGGTCAAGGGAGAAGCGATGTCCTCGAGAACCAAGGGTAATGAATATGAAGCTGCGGAAGGAAGACGATGAGGCCGGGGCGAAGAAGCCAGGCGAGTGTGATAAGGGGTTTCGTAGAATTAAGGACCCCGGTCACGTTGACTGACATATTCTCCATCCCGAATGGCAAACACGACCCTTGCTATCCCTTTCTGGTTCCCCTCCCCCGCCGCGGCGACCACCTCTTTCACACGTCCAAACCTTCGATCCCCTTCTTTCTCCAGAGCACAACCGACTAGAATAAGATCCCCTTTCAGGGCGTTGGAGAGGATGGTGCTTTGATTAGAATGCAGGCTTAAAGATGGCTTCATTTGCCCCCGCTACGTTCCACGTACAATTCAGCGCATTATCACTTATAAAATAAACCACATTTCTCCAATAACACAGCCAGGAAATAGGCAATAGAAACGGGCAATGATGATCTGTTTTCATGAATTTAAAAACGTGAAAACCGTAATGTAAGTTATTAAGTCGGCAATAATACTAATTAGAAAATTTGGAAATAAAAATAAATTAATTACCTCAAGAATTTACGAAGACTTTCCTGTACCAACCAACATTGTAAGATACTTTAGTATTGCGTGCTTCCATTTTGAGCATAAATGATATTATTAGTCATATATCTACTTTGAGCATAAAATTTAATGGGTATTTACGGAAAATATGCCTGATATCGCCGATTCACTGCTTCGTGATACTTCAGGCGTAACTTCAGGCGATACTTCAGGCGTGATACTTCAGGCTATTTCAATTAAAACAGAAACTCAACGAGGAAATAATTGGTTCAAAAGCGATATAAGCCTCATGTGGAATAGTGATTAGTAGAGAGTGCTCAGTAATTTTTGACACCAGGCATCTATCATTTGTTTACGCAATTTTCTTCTTGATCATATCCTAACACCAGGCAAATGTGCTTTAAAAGGTTTAAAAAAGGAAATTTCTTTCAAAAGAATACAGGATCATTTTAATTTTACCAATATATTTTGACAAAAAAGCATAAAATCAATGTGAAACAGGTAAATTGTCATTTTTATTAGTACTACAACGTAAAATGCCTCAATTTACACTATATTTTGGGAAGCGGTCAAATTTAAAATTACAAAATTCACTTAATTACTCTCCGTTAGTGTGGGTATCAAGGGTTAACAGCATTATACATAAAACTAATATCCAATATATGCATAAAGCTTTACTTATCAATGAAATATAAAAAGGTATTGTGAATTTTCAGGAGAAATGTTTTATCGGGTGCGGATTTTTCGCAGTAAAGCGACCTTTTTTTGGTGCAGAAGAGGTGAAGAGTGATTATTTTATTGACCAGAGCCGATACTTGGCATATTGATCGGATGATATTACAATGCTTGATTTTATATTAGCTTAGAGTCGATACGCTCCATGGTTATTGACCAACCCCAACTAGCAATTTTGTCGTGACCGTGGTTCGGTGTACTGAAATTTTCAGACCAGTAAAGACGCACAAAGATACCTCGTTTACTTTTGTACGGACTGTGGTATATTCTAATATGCCTAAAATTGTTTATTTGGTAGGGTAAACGATGAAGAGAGAAAATGATCCGATTAAATACGATGGATAGACTTAACGTAAAAAATTCTTCTTCCAATAAGCTGGACAGGTAAACATTTACTAATCACATTGCATTAATTTGATTATACAGTTTCATGGCTACACTATAAACAAATATTAATTAGAAAACGTAATAAAATAAGGTAAAAAAGAGGCACAAATAAATCAAGTGATTTCAAAGACAACATCAATATAAGCTAGAAAACAGAGAGAAATATGTATCAAATCGAGGGAGGAAAGGAGACACAAATGACTGTTGATTGAACTTGGAAAAATAATGGCGATTACAGAAATAAAGGAAAAGTATATTTCCTAATCCAGAAATAAAAATTTATCAAAATATAGCGATACATATGAATTTACCCAAGAAAAGGTTGCGTATAATTGATTTCCTAAGTCTCCTTATGATTAAATTTACAAGGAAATCAGAAAGAATGAAGTCAGGGGTACTACCAGCTATTTTGGGATGTGTACAATAAGGGTTATTCCCGGAGGTGCCTGGGGCAGCGTTAATAATGTGTTCAAACCTTCATTGTAAATGCATTCCGTTGAGAACAATACCCACAAATTAGGTTAAGTCTTCCCCAGAGCTTCATTCAGGAAAACCGGTTAAGGAGGCTGCTTCACCAATTGTAGCTTGTATTCATTTGCGGAGTTGTGAGACCATGGTGCTTCATTATGTGGAGGTTAAAGCAACCCAGCAAGGTATGGAAGACGCAAAATATAACTGGCTCCCAAATTCATTTGGAAATAACCTGCAGCAATGGAATCAACTCTAACGTGACTGAAAACAACAAGATTAATTCATTTCTTTTACGCCATTTTACCTAAGAAATCATGCAAATTCTCTCATTGGCGATTAAGAAAAATAAAATCACACATTTCCGTCATCTTGGAGGCATACAAGCGTAGAAAAAGCAGTTTTAGTGCTAGTACTTTCAAATGAGTATAATTACTATGTATTTTGAAAACAGTAAGGAGATAACCATGTCATATAACCAAAAGGAAACGGAAAAACACATTAATGAAGTTTTTTTAATTATCTGACCAGTAGATAGGATGTCGTTAAATATATTCAGGAATGCTTAAGAACAATGCTAATTAACTCATATTTAAGATTTACGGCACTACTCACAGTGGTAGCGAGGTTGTATAGAAATATTTATATCACATTAAAACTACATCTTTTTAAACTCCTTATTTTTTTGTCACTGAAAAGTAATGAAAAAATTAAAAATATTTGACCTAAAGTTAGAACAAAAGTAAAATTTCATTGCAACCAAAACCATCAAAATCAAAGCTACGTTTCATTTGTTGGTTTGGGAAATGGAGAAATTAACCTATGGATTTGAATTGACCACAGTGATGTCGCAACCTTTTTTTTTCTTCTCAAACAATAATAGTCATTTATAATCTTTAGAGCTTTATTTTCTTTCCTGCATCGAAAATGGCTCTCTTACTAACAATCCGTTTTTTACTCCCCCATCACCATAGCACCCTCAACTCCAAAACAGCAATGTAAATATAAACACGCATACAAATAAAAATACAATTCATACAACAATGTATAATCCAAGGACCATGGCATAATCAATCACGCCGAACATCATGGACGCGTGAGAGACAACATGAGACATTATCAAAAAAAAGCATGAAAATTCTGTGAAAGCATTTGAAAGCCGGGCTTTGGTTTGAATGCGGAAAATCGGTATCAAAAATTTATCAAGAAAATATCAAATTAAATATTGCAGTCTAAACTTTGAATTATTACAAAAATAAAACAAAAGAAATGTCATACAGAGAAGCGAGCATCCTCACAGTGCCTATAAGGAATGCCAAAGTGTAAGTGAAGACGCAGAGGCTCTCCCTTCAGATTAGTAATAGCTATTTGTATAGATAATAGACATTTTAAACAGAAAAAAACACTTTTCATATTGCTTGAAATTAGACTGTAGAATAATAGTAGAATAACAATAGATTAAATAGAAGTAACATCGAAAGAGAAAAGTGTTCAGCTATACTCCTATTATAAAGTTTCACCATACAAGGCAGTCTATGGGATGAAACGCGAATATTTTATGCTTCTTCAGACTTTCGAATATACATACTTATCCATGAGCACCAAGCTAAAGGGTTTTTCGCTATCTGGATCCTCGCCGAATAAAAATAAAAACGACCATGTAAGAAAAAGAGGAGGAAATACTTTGAATAAAATATTTGTGCAAATCCCTCGAAGGAAGCGCAAGCCGAATTTGCTCCTAGAGAACAATTTTCTCACCTTTTGAAAAGGTCAGGCACCAAGCTTTATGATTTCCCCTTAAGTTGCGGCAGACGCTCTCCGATCTCTTTTTAGTTTCTGGGAATCAGAAAAAATAAGCGAGCGTAGAAAATTCCCAAGGTAATATCCAAGTGAAGACAGTAACACTAAAATATAAGGCTGCTATTATACGATGTTCTATCTCGTAATTATGATTCAAACGTTAGTACCGTCACTAGTAATATCCACGTTATCAACGGTCATACAAAAATAAAAAAAGCAACGCAACGTAACTGGAGCGTGCATATTAAAACCTGCCACCAAAACGCATTATCATAATCCACGCAAACTTGATTTTACGAGCGAAATTGTCGAAGTATGTTGCTGAATCCTCTGGTAACCTATGGGATAACGATTGAAATTATGGGTATCGTAAAAAAGAGATTTTAAGGGAGAAAATATTGCAATGAAAAAGTTCACATTTTATAGAAAATGTTAGGAAGATGATACACTGCACTCAAATGTCACAAGCAGCGATATTGCATGATTAAAAATTACACTTTCAGCAGCCGACAAGTATGGTCATACTACATTGTAAGCTATGTATCTCGAAGCTTGATATTCTGAGTGCACATCTATTAGTTTATGAGATCCTATCAGGCAAAAGTAAGCAACAAAATAATCTGCGCTAGCGACTATGGAATTGAAAATGAAGTCCATTGCATGTAAATAGGAATTCAAAAACAAGCTGATAATCCGTTGCCCAAAACAGATGAAATGCTTCAAATGGAATTTAAAAATATCAGTTTCCGTTTACAATAATATAATATACAAATTATCTGTTCATGTTTGAGATAAAATACTATGAGCAACTTTAAATACATAATTTCCTGATAAAATAGAATTCTGGAAATATCAATCATTCATTCAAAATGAGGTCAGGCAAAATGCACTTCACACCGAGGTCAATATCGATCACTATGAAGACCTAAGAGGATGTTTCACCTAAAAATAATCCTATCAGTAACGAAAATGATTCATTTCACATTTACACGCATGCCAAAAATGATAACTTCGTGAATGCTTCAAAATTTGAGGCGAAGATAAGAGAAAAACCTTCCCAATCCATGGATGCATAATTTTACATTAACGATGAAACTACTTAGCAGCTTCGAAACTGACAAAGTAAGTTCACTGCTGAACAAACTAAGGAAACGGATATTATTCGGAAAACAGATGGAGGGCAAGCTAATGAGGGAAAGCTCTCCAAGACTTCGAACAAAACACATGGTCAAACTTTTGTTGGAAAAGGGGGAAAATAAAATGAAGATTATGCTTGGGAACTAAATATAATGATGAACAAAGGTATTGTACTGCCCACATAAATATATTTCACATCTCTACTTGGCGTATTTTGACTGACTTGCAATCATCATAAGGTACTGACACATTTCTATTCTGCACAGGTATGAATATCTTCCAAAAAATCAAATAAATATTATGCTTATTGGTTCAAAAGCGACTATAGAGTATTACTAAAACACAAACACATAAAAAGAAAAACTCATACGGGAAAAAATAAAAATCGAAGCATCAAAAGCAATAGCTTCATCCACAACATCTGAGCAGTGATCACTGCTAAAGGTAGGGGAGTGACTAGCAAACTCATTTTCGCTTAATGAATCATATGTCTTCCTTTTCTTTTTCACTATATCCACTGTTCCGCCGCATCTAATCCTCATCCTCCGACCACCCTCCCCCTTATTCCTTCTAATGCTTCCCCTCCCGCTACTTTTGAAAGATGTATACATCCGCCAAGAAAAAAAATGTGTCCGTATCTGATGATGAATAGAAGCCAATCGAAAAAAAGTGTAGTAAAGTTGTGAAATAAATTTAAACACGTACCGATCTGCCCTTGGTAATGTAGATCTGTACCACAGAGCTGGACATTTTCTATTCTTTTGTGTTATTTCTTAACAACCAGCCTTCGATGAGTGGAATAGCTGTTTGGTAAAACTTTAAAGAATGAATTTTGCTATTAATTTTTTCATTTCTTTATTTAGATGCTAAGATCACTTTGTTGGAAAATTTCAACCTACGATTAAAAAAAAACGGATGGCTAATATTACGCCCGTAGCAAAAATAAGAGAATTTCATGTGGCGTAATATTACGCTCATAGCACGCAAAGTGTTTAGTGGGTAGTATGATACTTTTGTTTATCATTTTAATATGCTATTCCGTACTATACCTCTCCAGAAAATGTTGAATTTAAGCTTGGGAACATTGACATGAATGGGAGCGAGAAAGCCAAAAGTCATTCCCCTGTCAATCCTTCCACAGCTGATTGCGCCTAACGATGGCATCATTATTATTTTTTTCGGCTCTTTATTCGCGATCGAATTGCATTGCGTCCCTCCAACACGCTTGAGATCACGGGGCGGGCCCCGAGTGTTGGCATACGCGTAATATATAGACAAAAGGGATACCGCACTGCAGGTGATGGATACGGTAAAGGAGGGGGAGGCGGGTTAAGGTAAAGGGAAGGGGAGGAAGGTAGCGAGGGTGGGGGGGGGGAGAGGTAGGGGAGGCGAAAGTCGGACGAAGGGAAATGAGGGGTCTGGAAGGGGTTTTCAGGAGGGGAAATTCCAGGGGTAAACGGGGGAGGGAAGTAGCTAGCGTGCTTGGATACCCCACTCAACCTTCCGCGGATTCACGCTCGTCATTCGAAAAAAAGGATCGAAAGGAAATCCACCGGAAAAAATTTACTCCTCCTACCCTGATTTAGAAAAATCACGTAGGTGCACAATATTTGGAACTAATAACACCGGTAGTTCGCGACTATGGAAAAAATTCCCCTGGAAGAGAACCGCGGACTTTTACCTTGCTATTGTAAACGAAGAAAATTAAAAGCGTAGTGAACTATGATAGGGTCTAGAAAGCCCTAGGACCTGTTTTTAAATACATGGTCCAGGGATATTTTTTTCATGGAATTTAATCTGAGGAATTATCTGAGTTTTTCCGGGTGAATGACATGAATGTATTCATCTCTGATTTCCGACTGGGCTTGAGTTGTCAGCCCTGAACATACTGCGAAAGTCTCTCAAAGAAACGACGGTTTGCTACCTGTAGACTAAAACCCGGTTGGAAACCCGAGAAGAATTTATTCTTTTATAATGTTAACCGAATATAAAGTTCACTATAGTTTACTTGGCAGAACTGAGTAGCAGAAATGACGCAGCATTGGTAATTGACGAATAAATAAATGTGCACCAATGCGTACTTATCATGATAGTATGACAACGGAGTTTTTTGAAGGTTGGCCGCAGAACAACGACATAAACCGACATGAATGGACACACCACACCAGAGTAGCCAGGGGTATAACTGTAATATGTCATCCGTTTATGCACGTAAAATTATATTAAGGCGATGAAGAAAAAATAAACTTGATAAAAATTTCATCTGAAAATGAAAAAGAAGAACCCATGGTGGTAAGTAAATACTTCTTTCATAAGCCTATTTCATTAGATAAGTACCTTTAGTGACTGACTCTGATAATGAGTTCTCATTATTTCATCAAATTTAAGGAGAACATGGGAATATTGGATGGGAAAACATGATTATTTGAAGTGTTTCTATGACAAAAGTAAGAATAAAAAATTGGAACTAGTGTACTTGTAAATGTACAATAAAAAAGAGGCAACGCTTATGGGTTGCGTTTTCAAAGCTAAGGCAAAGGATTTAGAGGACGCATACCTCCCTCTTGACCGCTTTAAAATGACGGATTGATTGCGTAAAACTTGGCTATGACAAGACAATTTTCAAGTCAAGCAGAGTAGTCCCTGTGCAACATTCGTCTGCATCTCCAATATTAAAATTTGATCTGAGAAAGCAATCATATGGTAAAAGGTAAAATTATCAAATTTGAAATACAGTAAAAAGTATTGACCAAGGTTTACTTTTTATACCCTGAAATTTACAAGATAATGGCACAAGGTTTTTAGCGAGTAATCACCAAAAAAGACGAATCGATTAATAGGCTTGCTTCCTCTTCGGGAGGTAAGTCCAAGATGAGAAGTAGACATCAGTTTCATAAAAATTTCCGAATGTGCACCTTTTGCTTTCAGGAAAACGCGTTAGAAAATTTGATTATTTATACTCTTCCATTAGGTGATACTCGTTTCAGCGCAAGACAAATTGATGTTTTAGGCAAGATATGCACGTCATGTAGAAAAATACTGATAATATGTTCGTTATACCTTAGTAACCACGATTATAATAAAATTTGGGCCAACTAGCCAACCGCCTTTTGAGTTATAAGCAAATGAGTGTATCAATGAAGTTATATCACCTTAGTTTAATGAGAATGGCGCTGCGATCGCCAAAATAGCTGGTTAGTAGCTATAACATTAGTATCTTGTATGATGTGAGGCACGATATGGTGGAAGTTCTTAATATTAGTAAAATTAGATATTGCACTATTTCCACTGAGTTTTATTATGACACTACGCGTTTATCAAGTGTCAACAACACTTGATAATGTTGTTTGTAACGACAACACGCGTAGTGTCAAAGTAAAATTCAGTGGAAACATTGAAATTTCCAATTTTACTAATATTACATTATTCACTATGAATGAGCCTAATTACATTTTTTCTCGTCGGATGTCATCTCTGTAAACAATAAATTTTTTTAAATAGCATATGCGAAAAGTACTTTCTTTGCTAAATAGCATACACGAATAGTATTATCTTTGTTAAATAGCATATGTGAATAGTATTTTCTTTTAATTACGTTTCTGCAGATTTACCTCCTTAATCTCAGTGAAGCCACCCAGCCGTGTTCCTGCCCCTTCATGCGGATGTTGCCATGGGAGACAAAACGATGTGCGCTGCGGGACATGTGTTGCTGCAAGGTAGCATGTACTCGCGCAAAACCACAGTCCCAACGCTAAAGCTGAAGCGAATGTAAGAAGAGCTCGTTCAAGATTGATTTAGTTGAAAGAAGTACAATAAGGAGCAAATAAAAAAAGATCCTGGCGCGGATTGTCCTGCAAGAAAATATTTCTAAATTAAACAGTAGGGCATTTTATGATTCTTGCAAACAGAATAACGTTATAAATAAAATATTGTCAAGGTTTTTATGGAGAGAGAGAATATTGTTCTTCGTCCTTGATCTTTAAACTCACGTCGCTGTTTCCACATTACAGTGCACAATTAATTAATAATATATAATAACAATATTATTAATAGCTACTTATAATCGTATTGAGTATTTTCCCAATTTGCATATTAGTGAAGCCAAAATCTCCTAAATTATATTTCCATGCTTCAAACAAAGACACCAAAAAATAAATTCCAAAAACTTTATAAACGCATAAATTAATAAATAAAAGAAGGATAATGATTGCTGACAGGATTTTATAATATTTTTAAAACACGCTTTCTCATATAGACGTGTTGAAATATATAAGCAAAAATTTATTTGCTCTAAGTCGCGAATTTTCAGGAAAGGCTGGAATTCTTTCAGTCACACTGCTGATAACCAAGCTCGGCTTTCAATGTTCCTGTCTCTATACGACGTTCATCTGGACGGCACTCCACGGAAAAAACACATACTACAGCTGGGACGTAAAACCCCTGTTCCCGGCATCCCATATCGGCCATCCGGGAGAGAGACTTCCTTGCATGTTGTCCGATTTGACCCAAGAGAATTGACACGTCATGTTATTTCTAACAGCTGTCACGCGACAAGCGAAGCAGAAGAACATCAGAGCTGAGAAAATAAGATAGAGATTCTAACTCTACTTTGAAGGGGATAGGCTAGAAAAACTAGAACATGAAAAAAATGTGGATGCGTTCTCGATGTTATGGTGAATATTTTCTTAGTAACAGCCCTTTTCCAGCATAATTATTACTTAGGCCTAAGTATTCTACTGATCAAGGCAGTTTCCCATGCTTATCTTCCTCCCGTAAACATAAAATATATATTTCCATTTTTTATTTTACCAGGCAATCAACCAAAACCAGTGGCGGTAAAAATTTCTCTAACTCTCAAGAGCAAGATAGCCACTGAATCAAGAATAAATAAATAAAGTACTCCGAAAACCCCAGAAGAGATTTTTAAACTAATTGTATCACTTTTCATTACCGAAAAAACTTCATTTTTCAAAGAAATCTTTTGTTAATCCTTGATTTAGCAATATTTAGCTTTCTTATGTAGTGCAAAGTAAGTGTACTTTTATATTTCCGAACCCCCCGGACCCCTCCTCGCAACGCCTCTGTCACCAGGGTCAACAAATTGAAACCAAAATTTGAAAACTGGAATTAGAAATTGGAAAACAAAAATACCATTTGAACAGGGATGGCGGCCTGTAATTGACGAACTCCTGGATGCCTGTTTTGAACACACTATCCTCCCATTTCCCCCCTTTCCCCCTTCCACCCCCTACCCACCTACTTGCAAAGTATATATTTCAACCCACACCGGCAGAAACCCAATCACCTCTGAAGATGCGACCTTCAGGGGCCGCGAAACGGTCGTGAACTACGCGGCAAGACCCGAAAAACTTCATATTTTTTACTAACAGGCCACTCGGTGTTGATCGGAAGGATAGTACCCAGCGAAGTGGGAAACTTGGAACTTTGATTTCATGATCATATAGGGTTTCAATGTTTCTTCTTTGAGCGTGTCAAGAGGTGTGCCTACCCGGCAGGATATCCAACCACAGAAGTTGTATGACGTGAAGTAACAAACAGTAATGAGAAAACGACACAAATGACGCGTCGGTCGCAACCAGAAGTAGCACTACGGAGTTCAGGAGCATGGGTTACCCATACGTACTAACTTTGATCGCGATTCTTGCAGCCGTATCGAAACGCATAGCGGAGAGACAAAAAGACATCCTCTTTTATGTATATAGATCTTTATCTACACCCTTAACGGTTGGGAAGCCAGATAACAATACAGTTAAGGCATAGGTTAATCACCAAAAATGAGCCAAAAAAGAATCTTTGGTTCATTTTCCGAGTCTTTTCCTCTCTCTCCTTTGGATTTGTAATTCAAGGGTTTCGGTTAACCCTCTTGAGAAAAGGACCCGCAAAACACTTGCCGCTCGCAACCCCAAATCCTTCCTCCCAATCCCCGATCCCTTTATACTCTCTCGGTCCTTTGATCTCAATCCTCCCCTACTCCATTGGATTTTCTTCTCCATACACTGGCATTGTCTACTTCTTACGTGCGTAAAGTTCAAATTCTTTCTGTTCTTTTTCTTTCACCGCTGAGGGGCTGTTTCCTCCTTTCATCACACACACAAACATTAACTCCGCCAATCTTCATTCTCTTCCTTTGACGGTAACAGGCTTTTTTTTATCAAATTATAAAAATATTTTTCTGAAAAAAAATCGAGGATGCTAAAGCTCAAGTTACACAACTTGGGTTTCCGATCAAAAGACGCTGAAGAACTACTTGTTTTTGTTCGATAATTTCTTACTAAGGGACAGATTATTGAGTGCGGACCAGTGGTGATGATATAGTCAAGGCTTAAAAACCTGAGGAATAACCAACTTATTGATGCGGAAACTAATTGTTCATATACCTTTCAGACGATTTTTCCTTGTGGTTATTAATGAGGATTTCTGGTAAAACAAATCTCAGGAAAACAAAGATTAGAAAGGCGTTTTGATTTTTCAGAAGCCCTTGTAGAAGTTCTACTTTCCCCATATTCTCCTTCTTCACACATCTTGATAGTTAACCAAAGGTTCGTCTTAGGACTGTTAAATATTATGGATGTTCCAAATAGATATTAATCAAGCTATGATAAAAGTTTCAACTGCGTACCTAAGCTATCTCATGTCTATCTTTGGGGATGAATGCTGACCTTTTTTATTCTTATATTGATAAGTGATTTCCAAATTCAAAGCTCAACGCCACACTCAGCTCAATGATCAGGATAACATAAGTTACTAAAATTACAGATTTAATTACTGATACATAAAAATGTGTGTAAATGTTTCAAATAGTAAATTAAGGTTCATGGGACCTTTATATATTTTGAACAGTAAAAAGTGAGTATTGTAGAAATGTTCCTTTAAACATAGTTTTCTATTCCTTTGACACTCTCTGTAGCTACCTGACTTCGCTTGATCACCAAAGGATGTTTTGCGATGAAGATTGTGTAAAAGAAACTTGCAAAATACTTTGTACATATCACTATTCTGTCTCTATAATGCAAAAATGTATTTATGATCGCTATTCCCGTAGTTACATTTATATATTGGTTGCATGTAAAATACAATAAATAAATAAAATCTAGGCTATAAATCAGTTAAAATAATGCGAAAACAAACAACCCTTAAATTTAGGATATACTTGCGAAGTCTTGACTGGAAAATAAAAAAAATATTTTCGCAAGAAATATTTCAATAATTTATCCATTAATCCGATTCCATTGGAAAACATTCTCAAGAGTTTAAAATGCAGGGAAACGTAGGTTAACGTTATATTTTTCATAAAGTGGAGAATACGTAGTGCGTAGTTATATTTTATGATTTGTCTTAGTAACATCGCAACGCCCACAAAAAGGCACTAACAGGAAGAAATTATGCCGAGAACTTCGATTTGGAAATTAGATCTTCAATCATTTTTCACTATTCAGGAAAATAAAAACAAATTAAAAGTAGTAAGAAGGAAAAAATCAAAGAAATTGCAATATATTCCCAAAATGCTTGGTTGCAGAACCAGACCTACAGATGAACACCATGTAAGCTAATATTCTGATGATACGAAATTTATTGAAAACGGTCGAGTGAATAAAATAGTTGGCGGAAAATTGAAAGTAATTTAGAGCTTAAAATTTGCTAAAATCCCTCCAGATTCAGGCAAAAATATATTTTTACAGATACTTAGAAAGATATTTAAAGGCAGTGCTTTTTTTTACTTGTACAGCAAACCTAATCATATAAACGACCGTCAAGAGCTAATTAGCAATGAGAATACTGGACTTTCTATGCACGAAAGCTTACACGATGTTAAAAATAAGGGTATGGGATGGTGATCACAGGTGTACAAGCATTTAATCCTATTTCCTCTATGCACCAATGATCACATATTCAAGTATTTTAGGGATATATAGTCCCCGCAATGAATATAAGCTAGCGCACACAAAAAAAATCCCAAAAAAGAACAGTGTAACAACTTCCGCAAACCAGAATACATCAAAACGCTCCGAGGGTGGAATATATATGACCCCTGAGATTTTTATGACAGAATATAAAAAAAACGGGGCTCCACGCTCCCCATATTCGAATTGGGGTCATCAATCGAAGAATTAATATTTAAAAAAACTATAATTTTTTCTCTCTGGATGCAAAAAAATCCCTAAAGGCTCGTGGCAGAAAGGATTAGGTCAGCTCGTGCAACTTCTATTTCGAAGACCTCAGCAGATTTTTTCTTCCCATGGCCGCATCAGCATCCAGCAAGGTAAATTTTAAAGAATTATTGAAAATCACAAGTGAGACGTGGAAAAAGTGTTATGTGGTGATGTTGGAAAAATGTGAAACGTCTCTCGGGATTTCCACCGGGTTTAAATCTCAGTTTCTGCTGAAGTTCCGATTCACCATGATTTTTATTAATCGGCTATCGCAAAAAGTAAAAATGAATTACATTAAATTGATCTTTATGTCGTTTTTCAGGATGAGCCATCACCCTTTTTTTTCAGACATTCTATTTCACACGCTCACGTCCGCACGAATATCAAACCCTCTGAAGGTCCCCCGAGTCGGAGATTAAAACGTCGGCTAAAATGGAGATTTTTACCCGGTAGGAGTCCCGAGAGAACGGTAGAGTCTTCTTTAAAAGTAACTTCAATAGAGACGAGTGGTGCAGCTACAGTAGGGCACGGAACCTGTTCTTGAAATTGGTGGGAAAACTATCTCGGTCTCCGCCAACCAGAATTGATCCAACATGACAACCGAGGCTATATAAAGATGGCACCCAATGCTGGTATCATTAGTCCTGATGACGATGGAAAAGGATTTCATCGAAACGTCGGCAGCAATGTAGATTGAGGAGATTACCATGAAATCCAGAGATGAATTTACTGCCGCCATTTACCGAGAAAAGTAAAGCCCAACTTCCCGAGAGAAGTTCACACACACTCAATTCTCCAGGAAAGCATCGAATATTATTTATAAGAGAAATATTTGAAGTCAGAATTGAGGGGAAGAGTCTAGATTTTCAAAAAAGTTAATCTCAACACTTTGAGTGTCAATGACGCATTACGTTCTTGCGAAACTTCATCGACATTTGGGAAACATAATATTACGTCTGTTTGAATTAGACTGTATTTTACATTTCCGCCGTAATGTTAAGGTCAGATATCTACCTAGAATTGTTCTTTAACGATTCAATGCACAGAAAATACAATGAATGGTTAAGTCTTCGATATGGCAGTTTTTAATTCAACTCTCTTTGTACTGTAAATAAATCATACTTATATATGAGTGGTTTGGAAAGCAAGGGGTGCAAGTGGTTCTTTTTCTCAACAGAGTTAGGTAAAGTTAATTATTAGAAGAGAAATACACAAACATTGGTTAACAAGGAGTACGAGTGAGTCTCAGTTCTGTGCTGACATCAAGTTGTCATTCAAATCATTATATCAAATATCTAATTGATCTAGTTTGTTTTGTATGCCTAATTTCTGTAACGTGAATAGAAAAAAGAAACCACTTGTACCCCTTGGCTTCCAAAGCACTCATATATTATTGCAGAAATATCTTTTTCCATTCATATCTGATTCCGTGAATTCTCCGTTAATCTGCACCTGCAGTGATAAATGTGATATCATTTTAAACTTTGAATCACCCGCCTCTGAAGAAAAATACAATCTGAATAACAAATTTCACTATTCAACCATTAATTTGACTTAAAATGTTTCCATTTTTCTCTGCCAATATCTCGCCGCATATCAAATCCAATCATTTTTTAAAATTCTAAACAAAAAAAATGGTTTAAAACCCGTAAAATGCATAAATAATCCAAATAAACGTAACAAAATCAGGCATAAATATAAAAGATAAAATGTAACAAGTATGAGGCGCTAAAATTTTCTGTTTTTTTTTTGCTTTTGTTTCCTCTATTGTTTGCAAGGAGTAAATTCCATATTGTTGTGCGAAAAATCCACCGAGAAAAAAAATAATTCCTCTTGACCGGAATTCGACCCCGATTCCCGGTCGAGTGCTTAAGCCAGTTAAACTGGATATTTGTGCCAGTGGATATTTGTGGACGCTACCGGACAAGGTTGTATGGACTGCTAAGCATATGATGCCATAAGCAGTCAAAATCATGCGCACAGCGCCACAGCCGGAGAGCAAAGCCCTCACTTAGAGCACATAGATGTGTTCGCTCTTGACTAGCTGTTTAAAAAATGAAGAATGTTTAACGTTGTTGAGGTTGCTGAGCATATGATGAACGGGACGAAAAGAAAACGTGTGTCATGAATAAATAAAATATCGTGTTCAAAGCACTGAAGAATTATTATCAACGCGAATTGACTACAATATATGAAAATACTACAAAATAATCATAGTGATTGTAGTAAATGGTATAAAATTCTCATGTACCTGTATAAGAATGGGAGTTTTTTTTAATGAAATTGTTTTAAGAATTAGGGAATATAATGAATTTTATATGTAAAGTATTAGAGTGCGAAATTTTTACACGGGTTACCTCGCAACTAAATATTAAAAAAAAATTGGAAAAAATGTCCAGCACTAGAGTAAGGGATTGGATATATTGGGACAGCAATAATAGCCCTAAAAATAAATTAGTTAAAAAAATTGACGGAGGTATTTGAATTCAGAGCAGGGGTAAGAGTCGAGAGATGTTCGGGAAAGATACAGAGAAGAGGTTTAAGCGTGGCGCGGGCTTCACGACGAAGAAACAGCGTCCAAAACGGACTGAGCTGAATGGTAATATACAGGGCACGCTCTTCTCGAACGACGTCGGGGCGGTGTCCTTATTCAGCGCACGCATGAACGCGGGCTCTTTAAGGGCCTCTCCCTCTTCCCCCGAACCCTTACGACCCGTCCTCTACAGTGTCCCAAAACCCTCGCGCAGATGCCACCACGGTCGCAAGAAAGATGTGCCGTTTCTCGGAAGCAAAATGAACATCCAAAGCTATCTAGGGACAATGTCGTCGATGCATCGACTCTCGTTGGGATGGATAACGCGTCTTTCTCAGTTGTGCAATGAAGTAAAACAACCACATGAACTGGGAATAAGGACAAGGTTGATACCACTCAGTCCATTATTGTTACATTGAAAAGCACAATTTTAAAACCCACCTCGTTATTCAGATCATTATTTCAAATACTTAAATTCACAGGTGAACTTCAGAAATGTGTGTGATCAGCATGAGTTAAGTTGATCTGCTATCCCAAAGTCAAAAAATGGAATACAGTACATCTGTAGCGCGTTATTCAGACTGGTTGATCATGTACTTTTAATGAATGCCCATTTCATATTCCCATTCACACACAATTATCAATCCCTCTCCGATAGCATATTTTTCTGGCTACGCCCGTAGACATTAAAAAAATCGTGAGAAGCCATGATTTTTAAAGAACTTCACGCAAAAAGTGACATGCGGCGCAGTTAAAGATTGTAAAGATTTATTCAACAAAGGATTAATATGTTCATAAGAGAAGCACGATATGGATGTACCACAGCGAAAAAATATCAAGCTAGTAACCCTTTTCCATCTACCTTATTAGCATTTTCAAATGACCAGATAAAATAGCAGGGGGAAATATGATAGATAATTTGATGCACACTAATGCTCTCATAAACGAAACATTTGATTAGAGTCGTAGGGTCGTTTCCAAGATAACATAAAAATTAACTGCAGATCAAACCTACTAGCACACGAATTACGAGGAAAAAGTCAAGTGATTTCAGACAATAAATATGCATTAGGATTGCCTTGTAACTTTATACAAATTGTGTTTATTTCAAGAACTGAGGTTGAACATCATAGCCATCCGCAGGGCATCTGAATAGGGTGTGCGTAATAAATTGTAATGCCATAGTAGCGTCATATATAAAATATTTCCAAAATAAGTCAAAAATATATTTCAAGTTAACTCCAATTGAATTACAACGAGAAACACTATCGATTGTAACGCAAAGAAAATATAGATTTCTGTGCTGCCTAGTTATCATCTGATAATTTATTCCACTTTTTATAACTGACTTAATCATCAGTAGGCGATGAAAAAGAGCGTGGAGATGATCAATTATAATTTAACGAAATTTAGCGTCGTTTTTCAATGCCTAAAAACTCATTTAAGTGAAAAGTTCGCAGCTATCGTTTGATTCAATGAATATTGTAATCTTATATCCGTAATTAATTCCACCATTAACACTCTAAATAACTAAATGCTTAATTTTATTCAGCTTTTTTCCCTCAAATGAATTCAATATAGCGTGGATGAATATTAAAATAAAGTTAATAATACGTATTGAAATAAAACCATGCATTGTATTTAAATAAAGAGAAACTATATAATATGCAGAGAGGATAAATGAAATATTATCAGCTGTGAAATGCTTATCCGCTAAAACTATTATGACCTGATGACATATAAAAACACGAAATTTTCAAGGATATAGCTTGTAAATTGGGTCGAAGATAGACGACCTGGTTAGCCTCACAAAATAAAGGGACATAATATGCTACGAAATTTTAAATACACAAAACATCAGCCACATCACGAAGGAAAAAAAGGAGAACGTAAACATGAAATGATGCCAAGGCTAGTTCACCTCGTGCATCGCGCGCTACACCAAATTAAAACAACATTTCATCTCAGTTAAGGGAAGTATGGTGGAATAATAAATATTTTATACACGGGTGCTCATAAAACCATTTTTCAATCAGCTCCTCGTCAGTATACATTAGGCCGGAATAAAAAGCAATGACTAACTTCGCGACTAACAAACGACGATAACTGCATAAGCACACCCGTGCCCATAGACGGAGGGAAAAAAGATATGAACTATAAAGTCATGCTTTTCCTCTTTGTTCCCATTAAAAAAAACTTTTTATTCCGCGGAAAATCATTCCGCATCGCTCTATCGTATTACGAGGTCTGAAAACCGTGGAGCGCGGAGCGTAATAAGCCGTCGTGTGATGGCCGTGATACGTGAGAACTTGACGGCACATTCGCATCATCACTACCCCCCACCCCTATCTCCTTCCCTTATAAGAGCACTCCTTCCCCATACTACTACGGAGACCTGTCCACTTTAAACGGTGCACGAGTCCCGGAGAGAATACCTTGCATGGCCCAATCCAAGGCAACGTTTTCTAATCATCGTCACGGAATGAGACGGTGGGGGAGGGGGTCGGTGTTTCGCGAAATTAACTATTAAGCCGAGGGAAAAGCAAAAAGGAAGCCTGGATGGAAAGAAAGCCTCGAGTTATTTCCTTCAAGGGCAAGAATGGGGATTCGGAGAGCAGGCACAACCAGCGGCGCCGGCTTTTTATCGTCCACATTTTCCAACCCGGTATTTTCTTTTTTAACTCCCGCAAGGAAGAGTGTACCTGACTGATATCCTATATTGCGATGGGAGGGGAGGACAAAGGAATAAGAAAGAGTCGAGAGGTGGGAGGTTAGGAAGAGAAGGGTCACACTACCAAAGTAGAAAGGGTCGCCTCCGACCATGATTATATTTTTTCTCCTTTGTGTTGCTTAGGATTGGTTCTGGAGCATTTTTAGTTGTCAATACATCTTAGGAAAATACATACCCCAGCAGTCTCTGTTGGATATTACTCATTTTTAGCGTGAAGGTTTAGGAGAAAAAATTTCCCAAATAATTTCAACAGGTGCCCTCCTATATTAGATACAAAATGAAATATTTAATGCGTTAGCATCGAAGTTTGGGCGTTCATATGGCCATGAAAACGTCATAGAATATCACTTGTACACATACTAGAGTATACAATACTACCGTATGCAATATAAGAAGGCATGCTTTGATTTTGCCACACATTCGTGTTTTTGAAAGACCTGGAAACATTGATTCGCATACTCAATATTCTGGTATGAAGATAATAATTTTCTTACTTGAAGTATTGCTTACAGAGAAGAGAAGGTCCGTATTCAACTACTTCGTGATCTTAAAATGTTATTGATCTGAAAAATGTGTGAGTTTATTTACGATTGCAAAGATCCATAATTATTCTCTAAAAATGAGATTAAAAGAAAATTGAGCGTCCCGGATCCAACGTAACGCAACGAGAACAGTTTAAGAGCGACGCTTTCCGCCGTGTGTGGAGTGAGCCCCTACAAGGTTGGGAGAGGGAAGGTAAGAAAATAGGGGATGAAACGGCGAGTTCGCCGGAGCTGTGGCTGAGGCGACGACGCATCGTGGGTTTGGGCCGCAAAATGAATCCGGGGACGAGGCTAAGAAATGAAAGTCGTGACGACGGCGAGGGAGGAAAGGGGGCAAGGATGGGACAATTTGACGGAACTTTTCAGGAGGAGCGGCCTCGCCAGGAGGGAATGAGCTTCAGGAAATGGCCGAGACAGGGAAGATCTGTACTAATAGAAACTAGAGTGGGGAAACTATTAGACCACGGAGAGAGAGAGAGGTGAGAAAAGAGAAGGAACTTCTTTCAAGTGAAGAGGCAAGGAAAACAAGGATGCGGACCTGACCTTGCATTATTTCTAAAGAATCGGCAAACGAAGTAAATTACAAAGTATATTATGTTATAATATTAATACTTTTCACACTTTTAAAATTTCATATAAAGGTGAGAGGGCCTCTAAAAAACTATAAAACGCTATTTAAATTTTTCTGATCAGGAAAATTTGTGGGTATACAATGCTAATGATTTTGCGAACATTCAGGCTGAATTTAGATAGAAGCACTTATAGTTAGATATAAGATTTAGATATACGGAATAAACCCCTGCTACTAAGCCTGTTTTGGCAAAAAACAGTGACAAATATAGTGTTCAAGGTTATATATATTAACGATGCTTAAAATTTATATAAAGAATTTTATGCTTTTACGATGAGTGAGAATGATCATCAAATGTTGAGAGTATGCAACCCACGTGCCACTCAAATTGTCTGACTGGGGTGGCGCGCGCTCACTCTCAGTGCGATATCTCGTGAACCAAACGGCAGATATGAAAGAAATTTGAGGTTATACTCTGGCAATATCTAACGAGTCGTTGTAGAAGACAAAAGAGTGATGGAATAATCCGAGATTGATATCATCTTCAGTTATGTCCGAAAAATACCCAAAAATACCAAAATTTCAAAACTTGAATTGCGATGCGGCACGTTTTCCCGGTATGTGATTGCAAAATAATTTTCATGATTTATTTCCTCACCAAATGTAACAAAACTGGGGGGCGTCCCAAAGGAAATTCGAAAACTTCAAAAATAAGGACCACCTTAGTTTACATACGTCCATTTTGGTGTAGTCAAGCGTCGCACAACACAAAATATGGGGGCCTTATGTAATAGAGGGTACGGGTAGGTATATGAAATTTATATTTTTTACCGGCAGAAACATGCTGATATATTGTCCTGATTCTATTTTAGCTAGGCTAAAAAAAGCATTGGGCTTTATACTGACACATGACAATGACGAGATAAAATAATGGAAGGTTAATAAATATTATCAAATGTAAATAAAAAATTCCTAACCTATGGTAACACTGCACTTTTCATTTGCTTGAGGCTTTACTTGTTCCAAAACTGTAACCAATATGTTATTATTTTTCATATCTACGCCATGTTTTGTTATGATATAAATTTAAAATATAAATACAAATCATTATAAAGCCTATACTTATTATTGGCCGGAGAAAACAATCTAAATTGGTCCTTAAATGCTGTTTTGATAAATACTGATATAAGCAAAACCATAAAATGAATAATGTACAAATAAAAATCAATAATAGGACTTCTTCTAACAAAGGTTGATTGAGGGTTAATGCTTAAATGTAATTCAAATAGAGAGTATTAAAATTCCAATTTAAAAAATTAAAATTACATGTGATAAATGCATTAGAACATTCAGCCTAGACGGATGAGAGAGTTATTATGCAATAATTTATTCACAACTGAATATTCCATGTTTTTAACACTCTAGTTTAAATTTTTAATCAAATGAAATCAATTTTCGACTACCGCCGATAAACTCATAAAAGAAATCGGAAATGCTGTACGGTTTGAATAATCTTAGTAAAAAGTCAATCAAATATAATCAAAGAGAAAACTAAATTGGTGTTTGTAATAAAATGCGAGGATTGCTTTCATAAGTGACGTGATTGAGAAGAGCAAAAAGCTAAAAATTAGGTTCAGCACAATATTACAGGAAACGGGACAAGATAGGGAAACAGGAGCGCTGCAGATGAATATGTCACCGGCTCAAGGTGGATTCCTCCTTGAATGCGTGCAAATGCGGCGATTAATCATTGTCCAAATGCGGGCTAATACTAGCAGGCAACGTTGAGGGCGCTTTTAGGGCACGGCAAAAAGCTTTATCGCCCGGAAGTTCGTGTGCCGAACTAATTCCAAAAACTGCATGCATCACCCAGTAACAGCAAACCACGAGTTCAGCGGGACAAATTTTAGGCCTTCATCTAAGTGATCAACAGTAATGCACACGATCAAAATGATTTTTACCGGTTTAATATGCCTAATAATTAGAACAATTAGGAATGATTTTTATTACAGATTCCCTTACTCGCACGTGATAAGTTCTATCAAACGTCAAGTGCCCTTCACCACCAGAGACGGAGTTAATTATGGAAAAGATAGAAAATGTTTCTGTCTTTGAATGCAACGGTTCGAAATCACTCTCCAAAGCCATCATCAAAATACAATTAGCACATAATCACCTGTAAAATACACTGATTACTTCATATTAATTTGCTTTCGGAGCCAATTTGGGTACTCATAACGAGCACAAACAATATGCTCAGTAACAAGCTTCTCTCGCTATACAAATTCAAACCTATGTACCTTATATATAGGATAACCAAATTAGAACATGACATGAAATTATTACTGGAAATATACTCACCAATTTATTTTCTTCAGATTCGGAACTGCATAGTGTTAAACGCGAAAATGGATTAAACATGGCGAAAATTACTTTTATTGCCGCATACGTTTGATTATTCGATTTTAACGGAACACTGTGTACAAGATGCTGACAATAGGGCCAGAGTAATGAATGATTAACTAAAATATCATTCTCAACATCGCTACTGCCACAGAAATGGAGGAGCATTATGCATATATGGTTATGTATACGGCCGAAAGTATATTTATAAGTTATGTAGATCGATTCTGTCAACATTTATGCAAAATTAACAATCATGAGAGGAATTTTATGAAATTAAAATATGACTGGCATGGATTCACCCACCCTCTCTTAGATTTTGATAAATTCTGATCAGCCTAATGTTGAAATAAGAGGTATCCATTTTGTTGCAACGGGTACCATACTCAAATCGGTCTCATCCAGACACTGAATAAATGAACACCAATGTTATTTCCTTTTAAATATTGCTAAAAATGAAAGCAATACAGTATAATATCCATAAAATCAAGGAAAAAACTGTTTTAAACAAATTTGTTAACACCAACGGCGTAGTCTGGGGGGACGTCCAGGGGCTCCAGACCCCCCTCCCCGAAATATAAAAACACAACTATTTTTCTTCATCAATGAACAAAATATTGAAAAATCATTAATTCACAAAATATTTCTTTAACAAATGAAGTTTTTCGATAATGAGAAGTGTTAAAATTAGTTTAAAACCCGTTACTTAGCATCCTGCTTTTTAAAAATTATCCCCCCTGGTTTTGGATCCCCCGAACGAAATTTCTGGCTACGCCACTGGTTAGCACAAATTTCTTCATAAGAAAATGTCCCTTTTCTCAATCTGTGATGATGAAATTCTGTGAAGGACAAGACAGAGAACATGATTCAACGAAGAGCATAAGAATTTGACAAAAACTACGAGAAAAGTTACAAATGAAGCACCTTGCTACAGAAAATAGGTAAGTCTTTCAATATAGGTACATCAGTTATATAGTCACTTTAAATATACATACATCACATATCATGGCACCACTGTATTCAACATAATCACACAAGTATGCATAATTTTTAGAACAGATGATTGCAAAGTTTAAATACACACAGAAATTAAATGTGATACAGATACCTTCTCATGATCCATGGATAATGCACGAAATAGAGAAATAATAATTTGGTAGCCTATCTCGCCTCATTCTACTTGGCTTGATTAATTCCTACCGTACATCAATAGAGATGAAATGTCGTGTCTTTGAACACTATGCTACCGTATTTACGACAAAATAACAAACAAAAATCTACTAATGAAAATGCCCTTTTTCTCAATATGTTGCAATGAAGTTGATGCGGCCTTCATGATGTGGTAGAATTCCGTGAAGGATGGGAAAAAGCACGAGGTTCCACGAAGAATAAAGAATTCGAACAAAGTACACGAAAGGTAAGCTGAAGCACCTCGCCACTGAAAGCAGGTACGTCATTTACCATTTACTGCTTTCAATATGCATTCGCCGTAATTGCGTATTAAATTTTCAATATTGGATTGTAAAGTTTAAACAAAAAGAAAACCAAGTGATACAGACACCTCACAGCCATCCCATAAGTTATAGTCATAGATAGTGATAGATGAGTTATAAGATAATCACTTTAGGGACGACATAGTGAAATGATAATTTGGTAATCTATCTCGCCTCAATCTATCTGGCTTGATTAATCTCATCCGACCCACGATAGAGATGAAAGGTCGCGGGCTTTGAAAACTGTACTACCAATTCATTCGCTCGAATGAAATAAGCATTATGAACTTCGTTTAATATAAAGTTGATAACATGCGTTTTTCCTGGAAGCTGACAGCTTAAAAATCCCTCTTTCGTTGGGAGCAAGTGCCCGATTTTATGAAATTTCTGGAGTGCGCGAAAGGGAGAAAAAAAAATCTCTTCCCTAATGGATGGTGTTCCCCGCTAGAGGTCTCACGACCACCTTTCATATTTCCCTCGTTTATTAAATTTCACCTTTTTTTCGGCACTTGGCAACGCAGAGGACGGATAGGAGGACCGGCAAAAAAAAACCGGAAACACGATCTTCAATCGATCTACAAAAGGGTATAAATGGATTAAAATTGAACGGCGGAATTGAATTTGAGTTAGAGAGAAAGAAGAGCTTTGAAAGAGAAAGTTGAAATAGGCCGTTCAGGATGGAGATGGATGGGTGAATTTTTTTTTCATCCGCAACACAACGGATCCTATTCGAGGGATAAATGCGAATAAAGTATTAAAAGAGTTCACTAGTGGGATATTGAAATGGCAGGAATAAAAATAACGGCAGCACGTTAAAGTAATATTTTGTTATAGTAAATATTTAACCCTTTCTAACTGGGAGCTGCTTCTGGGATAAATTAAATTTCAAGACCTCTCATTTTAAGAAAGGGAAAATTTTCTACTCAATCATTATTATTGTGGCAATTACATATCAGCAGGCAGTTGGCAGTCATTAAACTTCACAGCAAAAGAAAGATTTATTTTTTATGTTACCTAGAAGCAGCATTGGGTTATAATAGGTCAAAAACCAATTGTAAAATTAACGTATAGTATAAAACACAAACATGCAAGGTGATAAATGAACGTAAATTTCACACTATTTTGGTTAGGCAAAGTAATACCAGAAGAAATTCATGGGATTAGATTGAAATTTATAATTCACTGCGATTATTGCGGCTTGGGTTACAAACTATAAGCAATTTTTTGAGAACTTGCCTCTGTAACTGTGTAACCGTTTGAAATTTAGAATCTAAATGCAGGATATCTCCCCATTTATCCAGCAAAACGCACGTGCTAACGTCGTTAAATCGTTATTACTGTAATTACCCTAATTATCGATTGGTGAAAATTAACACCAGGCTTTTAGAAGTAAAATACCTAACTTCGATATGTAAAAAACTATAATCCCAAGCAGAGTGCTGAGGCACAAACAATTGTTAATAAGCTACAATAAGGTCTGTCTGAAATTAGTTTAAAAAATACTTTAGTTTTTTAAAACGTGCGGTATTTTAGCCACCATGTACAAAATCGAAATCCTACCTCTTAATAGTGAAACAACAGGCGCAAAATGGGTTATAAACGAAATAAAATTCATACCATAAAATTTTTCACTTAAATTACCAGTAGCACAAAATCATTCGCACTTCACTACAGCTTTATATCGTAAATGTTGCACCATATATGTCCCTGTAACCCCTGAAACTACTTCGACACACTTGCTTCACATAAACGCAGTATGTATAGAAATATTATTTGCAGTTTTTTTTAAGGGTATTACAAGAAAAAGAAAAATTGAGGTTGACTCGCTCATTCTTGATAATGATGTACAATATACTACGATGATTGATACTAACATGGTGGGGATGTTCCGCCAGTTTTGACTTGACAACTTAACTCTTGTCATTGATTTAAATATGGAATTGCTAATCTCGGTGGCCCCGATATAACCCCAGTAAATAATTGCAAAGGCTTCAAATTTTAAACCCCTGATTGTAACCCAAAGGATCCTAAAGTGACCATTTTTAAATGCATTATAATTCATATATTTCGATGATAGTTGATTTATTACAACGCTTGACACAGGAAAGACACGTTAATCAAAATACAGAGTTACAAAATACAGATTTATGTTAATCAAAATACAATTATTATGATTAAAATGAACAGGTTGCATTCTCTGTACTATGAGACAGTTGAATGGAAAACATAACTGAGAAATCCATAAAATATTGCGTACTTTCTGACAGTAATAAATAATACTGTTGATACACCACGCCTGCACTAAAAGTATATTTGGAGCATCATATCAAAATCACGGAAATAATTGAACAAAAAACGTAAATGCGATAGCGATTACGAAATTTAGAGATTGCATTTTATTGACAAAGTAAATACTGCAAGCCTTATTGTTTACGAGCCCAGAAAGAACATCAACTAAAAGTATTTAGGACAAATTAAGAATGTTATGGGAAGAAAAAAAACAGAGGAGATAAGGATATCGCGGGGAATGAGAAATGAATGCTGGCAAGTGAGGCAAAAAATTAGAGCTTATTGGAAAATTCTGTTCTTTATTGAATAACTTAATCGTACCCGTATAAAGCTGCAGGATTCCACAATGGCCTGCCTTATTTGGCACCTTACGCATTTGTGTATTACCTAAAAACTTACGTTCTAATAATGCAAATTAATCAACTCCAAATAAACTAAAAATTACTCATAAGATGCATCCCAAAAATCTTTAAATAATATCATTTTAATACAACTTCTATTTGTAGGAAATTAACCCACATGAATAGATTCCAAGTCCGTAACACTTTTCTACCAAAATAGCCTTAGGTTAAAAAAACATGTACTAGCTATGATTCTTTCGTACGATGAAATGAGGATTGAAACCGATCTGGCTTAACCCTTCATAACCCAATGTTGCTTCTAAGCAACATCAAAAATGTTTAAACTTTCAGCTCTACTTAGGAAGTATCTAAACTACACATTATTTTGTAGAGCAAATTTTAATGACGAAATATTTGGCTGCCACGATTCTTGTAATTGAGTGTTAAATTTTCAAGTTTTCAAAATGAATAATCTTCAAATTTGATTTCTCCCATAATCAGCTCTGGGTTAGAAAGGGTTAAACAGGTCTGAACTCAGATCATTAAAGAATTTAAAGGTCGAACGGACGATTGCATTGAACCAACTTGCAAGGAATCGAAGGTTTTTACTCCGGTACAACTAGAAAAATATTGCACACACACGGCGCTGGCCAAGACTTCTACTCAGGAGAGAGCGGAAGACGAGAGAAAGAAGACGGAATTCGAAGAAAATAAGGGCGAAAGAAAACGAAGCAATAGATGGGAGAGCAAAAGGATTAGGAAGAAGAAGAAGAAACCAAAAAGTTTGGACCGGGCATGAGAGCGAGGAAGTTGACATTAGCGGGCATACGTTTTCCATGGTGGGGGAAAGAGGGGAGATAAATCGCCTTTATTAAGCCGTTGGAAGAAGGGGAGGAAGGAGGAAGAGGGGCGGGAAGAGGGGGGGAAGACAGAAAGGCTGGAGGGGACGCGAAGACATCCGGTAGGGAGAAATTGAAGCAATAGGTTATCCTCTCTTGCAGCCAACGTCCTCACCTTAATCAATAAGACGTGCAGAAATTGAAAGTAGATTAGAGTGCATTTCAACGAGAAGCAAACTCGGCGATAATGATCATTTTCAACCGAGTAATAAAAAAGGTTTCAAAAAACTCGCTTTTTCCAAAAACGGTATGAATTCACTAGAAAAGTTACGTTTTCATCACTTCACACAACATCTCATTAGGTGTATTAAAATGAAAGTATAGGAACCTGGTAGGTGAGTAAGGCTTGGGACTCAACATCAATATTAAAATCCAATTAGCATTCATACTTTATCCTCCGAGTGATAAAAAACTTCATTTTTACCTTTTAATACATTTTATACTGTTTTTGAAAAAAAGCTAACAAAATTCTAACTATGGCCATCTGTTGAGAATAATTTAAACTATTTTTCCATCTGGATATTTATTCAATTAATTAGAGCACAATGGATCAAAATTTCTAATGTCCGATTGTTAAATGTTATATCGCCATCAGCAGTAAGCAAGTGAGAAAAATAATCAGGAAATTCTATAATTGGTAATGCATTGAAAATCAATTACAATATCTCATCGATAAAACAGACCAACAGACCAAGTAAGTTAAAAATATCGTGCAAAAAAATTTGAACTCCATAAGGTTCTGAAAATTCACGACCACGGGAATGCTCCAGCAATGTGTATAGAAAATGAAAAAAAATATTCTATTGCATGTTGTTTCGGAGGAGTCTGGAAAGTTTTGGGAAATTTGGATGTAAATATTTCCCTTGTAAACAAAACAGTCATGTTTATGGTAATGTTGAAATACTTGGTGGATTTTTCTACTGGAACTGCGAAAATCACGTAATTTTTGGACGTCAGCAGCACCAAAAATTATACGGAGCTAAACGTATGAAAGTATAGACTCGAGATTTCAAGAGTAAGATCGAAAGTCAAAACAAGATATCGCAGTGAAAACTAATGAGATACACTGTACATTTTCAATGGAATTGGATAATTAGCTAACTTAAGCTTTCGAGGACGATAAAATTACGACGGGATACAGAGTAGGTAGAAAAAGAATATTCATATTCACAAATATAAAGTGAATACAATTCATTTTATTGAAAAAGACATATGATGCAACGCAGGAGGGAGGGTAACAATTTTACAGCTTATTTATAGCTTACGAGTTAGCCAGAAAAAACTTTCTTAAGAGGAAACTCTTGCATAATATTCTGTCAAATCAAAGACTGAGGGTTTTATAAAAAAATTCGGAATGTGCATAATTGAATTCAGAAAAAGGGTAAAATAAAATATAATACGACAACAGAAAGACGAGAAAAAATTCAAAAGAAGATTGGAAATTCCGCTGCAAGTACCTACATTCATATATTTACAGGTCAAAAATGAGCCAAATCAATCCGTCTGTACTCTTCCATTTAGGATTTCTGTAATAATTAAAATTTTACAGAGCTGAATGTGTGGAGAGGTAAACTTATGCCTTTATAATTATGATAGAAAGTCTAAAATGGATATTGTACTGATTGCCAACCGACGAGAAGAACGTAGACACTTTTTATACCATTGAATAATGAACTTAATGAAGATTGCGACGTGGATAAATCTACGAATGGATCAATATTAGCTAAACAGAATATTCATGTCGACCAATGAGAAGAAAAACTTACAATTTGTATTGATGTAGGATAAGGATGCCACGGTTCTTCACGATCAAAAAAGCTTTTTTTCCAATAGCTTACTGTATTGTTAGGGAAAGGGGAATCTAAAGTGAAATTTATTTTATAACGTTTGATTAGACCAAAGCTTTTTGATGTGTAGTTTCCTTCGTCAAATTTAGCGGAATATGCATAACCACATAAAGAAGTGAAATTCTTGAACAGCATAGTGTATTTCTACTTAAAAACCTAAACAATTGCAAATCAATTTGCTGAAATTTACGCCATTGAAACATACATTGATAAGTTAACTGGTTGAAATATTTAAGTTACAGTAAACATAACTTTCTTTGACATAAAGGTCTGTTCTGCTGAAGAAATGCGTCTCAAAAATTAAAACGACGCATTGCTTTCTCTCTAATGTTTGAAGTTACGCTTTTGACAACTTATTAGACTATGAGACAACATCGTTAAACTTTCAAATTTCAGATTCAGAAAAAAAGTTGACCTGTATTTGCTCAATTTATATCGAAAATTTCAGTATGATAAAATAAGTTTTAAACGAGTTATATTCTACTGTAAAAAGACAGGTCGAGATAAAGTTCCCTTTGAAGCTCCATTTTCCTGCATGATTATGCCACCAAGATGACAAAATATTTCCACCTGATCAATTCTGGTGTCTTCAACAACCATGTTACATTGAATTTCACCTTTTCGGACTATTTCTTCATACTTTCAAGAAATTTATCATTGAATATATTGAATTGATACGGAAATGGGAAAAATGCTTGCCTAAATGTACGACGCACCATGTAAGCCACTACCAGGGTGTGTGGCACTAGGTGATTCCACATGAGGCATACAACACTCATCCTACCCTTTATTATAAACGTGCTTGTTCGCTGGACAAAGGCGAAGCACACACGACAACGACACAAGGTCAGATCATAAAGAGTGCTAGGAACATGAGTCAGCATAAGGAAAACGAAAAGTTAGCTAAGCAAGCGATTCAGTTAAAACATAACAAGAAATTCAAGGAGATAGTACTGACAAATAAAATAGTTATTAACCGTGAATGCACAGCTTATTTGACCTATTCCTAGTCAAGATAGCCTATAGCTATCGCAAGTACTATGGTCCCTTATTAACTTATATTTTGTAACTTCTTGCTGAGACGGAGCATTCTTAAGGGGGAACTAAACAATTGTTAAATAAGGTGTGGCAAAGAAAGGACAGTGGACTCCGAGGTTTAATGGAGGTGAGGAAAATGGTGAAAAAAAAGAAATAAGGCGGCATTGCAGGAAGGAGCTCTATGAGGAGGAAAGGAGAGAGGTCTAAAAGAGGGAGGAAAGGCGGTGGAGGGAAGATTGGTCGGGAAGACGTTTTTATTAGTCTCGGAGGGGCAGGTACGCGGCGAGAAAAGTTGAGGGGAAGAAGGAACGAAATTAAAAAATGAGGAATAATGGTGCGAAAACAAAGAAGGTTGTACGGCTTTCTAGCCAAGTGAGCCAAAAGATTCTATTCATGAATAGTAGATCCTCACATTCTCACTGGTCTAGATATTATTATTTTTTTATTTATCCTTTTATATTTTACACCCTATAATCATGAAATTTTAAGATAATATTATAGAATAACTCAAAAGGTCTAAGGAGCATATGTTTTGAAGGCATGAGATAAAGGTTGTTGAAATATGAATATAAGCATTTTAACCAGAAAAGCATGAATTATAGACATATAAACGTAAAACCCAAACTTCACATTATAAAAAGAAAAGAATATGAAAATATTTAAATTATCACTAACAAAGAATAAATTAAAGATTGAAGCTATAAGAACCCTCTAAAGGAAAAAGAATATGAGGAGGAAACGAGCCTCATTATTATTATTACGACAAAGAAAAACGGTCCTTAGTTCAAATAAATTTTATATGCATATTAAATTAAGAAATTCTGTGGTATAATGACAAAATGGATTTTGACTATTTAAGCCAAGTTCTTCTACTAATTCCCTTTACTCGTTTTACAAACTGGGGGTTGTCAACATGTACGTCTAATGTACGTGAAAATTTTCTTGTAATAGCTATTAAAACTATCAAGGTAGATACGAAGGTAGCGAGGAAATTATCTTTGTTTAACCTGATATCAAAAGACATTAAACACAGAAAATCATTTTGTTAACACGGTGAAAACTTATTTATGCAATTCATTCAGTCAAATTATGCAACGAATTTATTTATTTATTTTATTTATTTATTTTAATAAAGAGATACACATACAGCAATACTGCCAATTTAAAGTGCACTTATAACAACAAATATTAAATAATTAAATAACAACGATTTGATTACAAGTTTAAATAGAATTTTATTATATTTCAGCCATAAATGTCCAGAATTCCAAAGCCATTATTTCAAAATAATTTTTAATACATTTATCGCATAAGCTTAAATTTTTTGTTATCCCTTTTATGCCGGAGGTCAAATTCGAGATATCCAGGCAGTATACAACCCTTAACTAACGGAGGGAATGGTCCCAGATAACCCTTCATTAAAGTTGAGATTAAGACTAGATGGATCATTACTGCAAAGCTCTGTATACAGCAATTTTATTATAGGCAAGAACACTTTTCATTCAATGGCAGCAGAAGTTAAAGGTGGTAGCAATGAATAACTTCGGATCACTCGAAGCCGGAACTGCACCCAAGGCACCAGTTAATGCATTATTTCTCGTATAAAATCGATGCAAAACTCATCAACATTTTCAGCAGAGCTGAGACTGTTTGGACGCATCTGAACTCTTAACTAAGATATTCTATTTATTTTTACGTATTTTTTCCATTATAAATTGTTCATCACTACATACTATCTCATATGAGCCCTTAAAATACAACCCAATTGTCTTCGGCGATTAAATATTTTAGCATAAAATCTCTTATATTAACACTCTCTTAGAAGCTGTTCCATCAAAAATATACTAGGCAAAAATACTCGAAGGAGACAATCAGCCCATTTTTATAAGCAGAAAGTAATTTTGAGTCATTCACTTGATTTTCAACTCATGATTTACATGAATAAATAAGCTGTAGACGTTCGCAAAAAAGAGAGAGGAAGTACAACTTCTGTCCATTATTGTATGAAATTAATTCAAATATAGTCTGGAATATGTATTATGCGATATAATACAAGAGAGAATCATAGTGAACGAAAAAAAGAAAGAATACTAATTTTAAAAGAAGATTATTAATTTTTATGTCGTGTTAAATCAGGAAAAAAGTTTAAATACTAAATTTTAAAAGATTAAATGTTGAAGGCCGGCAAATACTAGGGAAAGGATCAAGGAAAAAACAACAAGAGATCATAGGATGCATTAATAAAATGTTTTTGCGCTTAATTTAATAAACTTCTTTGGAAATTTATGGCCTCGAGACGCACACATACCAAATGAATGTACTCTCATGAGCTGGAATAAGAATCGTTTGCTCCCAAGACGCAAATTACTTCTTAAGGAAATGCGACGTCTTATTCCAAGTGACACCGTGATGTACCGTTGCAGTGAGGGCGAACCTTTTCTCCCTCTTTTCTGTGTGATCAGAGACATTAAGGATAAGGTAGCACCACGGATCCACCGGCAATATTTTCAAGTACTTATACCTTGAGGCAAATTTCCTTGGAGACATTTTTTCATAGAACAAGACGGGAGATAAATGAGAGAAGGGTACCAATTGGATGGCAAGAGTAAATTTACAAAATAATGGAAGTGCATGCTTAAAAATTAGATTCTTATTCATGGGCACCCTTTAAGTGGTATTCAGGTGGTATAAACATTATTCCTAGAAACATTCTTTATATTTTTTTAATTAAAACTTACAGTTTACCTTAACTTCTTCTAAATATATTGTAAATATTCATGCATAGCAAATGTATGCATTTAGGTAATAAAGAAAAAATGCACCAGAGTAAGAACAATATGAATGTTAATGTAGCTGGTGATTCTCTAAAGACATTAGAAATCCATCTAGCTAAAAAAAAACTTTGAAATCTTGGATTCCAATTTCAAATTTTTACCGTATTTAGCATGATCAAGCATGGGAAAATTCTATTTAGCTTGATTAAAATTTAAAGAATAGTTTTATGATGACGACCTCGGAAAATTACTACACATTTAAATTAGTTACTGCGACAATGGCGATCATCCTGTGGTGAAAGTTTTTCTCGACGTTAAACGGAATTTATTTTTAGAAAAATAAGAAAATAATGGAGAGCAAATGGTTTCAACCAATCCTAGGATTGTTGACCAGTGATGATGATGAAATGGTTTCAAATCCCACGAAGTATATTGAGGCATCTAACAGTGAGCACGCTGAACACTTGCCATTACTATTTCCTCTTAGCTATGTAGGTCAATACCAAGCATTAAGACTACCAGCATTAAGCTACGAGACATAAATGTAGATAGTACTAGTAGATGGCTTAGGGAATAGCAAAGGTGGAAAACTTTCACCGGGAAAAAATCTCAAATCATACATCATCTCCGGGATTTTATTTCCACAACACTTTTATTTGACCCTCGCGTCCTCAAATCCTCGAGCTTGACAGCCGACGTTATGGGCTTGAACTTTGGTCCGAAGAGAATTTACTCCCCCGTCTAAAAGTATCCTTAAATAAAAAAAACAACGTGGAGTACGGTTTTGGAATTTACACCGAAGCGGGCCGCCTTAACCTTTCCTGCCACCCATCCTTTCCAGCCTACTACTAGGCCTCACGCATGCTACCTCTAGGGAGGAATCTTCAACGGCCTTGATTAACGGCCTCAGTTGATGGCTGAGTCTCTCTCTAGCCTTTACTGCCGTAACGATGGAGAGGGTTTTAATACCCAGTAATTTACAATTACCCGACCCCACCCCTTAAAGATCTCCAAGGGTTCAAACTCGGGGGCCACTCTTGCTTCGACCAGTCCTCACCCTTAACCCCCTTCCCCCGCCACCCTCCTCATCGAAACTCTCACCCCCAACCTCTCATTTTCCCTCCCACCTCATCAGCCTCGCTGGCTCCCTCTAAAGCCTTTACAGCCTCGGAGGTATTAAAGAATTTAACGCCGTGGAAGAGTGAGGAAGGAAGCGAGGCGCGGGGAAGGGAAAGAGTGAGGAAGATGTAGATAGCGATGACGCTACGCGAAAACTGCCGGCTTCGGAGGCAGAGAGCTTGTTTGACAAATGCTCCTTCTGTTGGCGGTGCTCCCTCGGATTTTTATCAACCCTAAGGTCTCAGCCTATGCCGGAGATGTAAAATACCCGCGTGTAAGTGGTTTAGGGCAAATGGTTATGTACAATGGTAGGGATGTTCGAGTAGTACTTTTTGATCTCGAGTTGAGTTGAAAACTAGTAGCGAGTATCGAGTCGAGTCGAGCCGAGTATGGCAATTGTGAACCAGGCAATGCATGCTGCAACATATTCTCATGTTTCCTATCCCCAATTTTCTATTATGAGTGCTTAGCTTGATGTAAAAAGGAAAAGATAATGACGAAATTTGATGTAAATCGTGTCATAATGAGGAAAATAAAGAAAGAAGGATAGGATACAAAGGTGTTTCATAAGAAAACATGAGCGGTACAGCGGTTCACGCCGATTACGCCGCCGAGCCGGAAGACGGTCGGCCACCGCGTCTGACTAAAAACTAATCGGTACCCTCGTCGACTACTTTGGTGGTTGACCACTACGTATACAACAAGCTGAATCTCATCAGCTATGAAATTGGAAAGACTTATCCTCCTTAAAAACGGTATTATTGCATGAGTTTTATGGTAGGGCCTTTTGTCGGCAAATTTCTGAACGTGATGGCCTCGACAGCTTTGTAACCGAAACTACTCGACTCGACATTCGTAATGCTGCCCGAAACACTCGAGTTGAGTACCAACTAATCGACTCTACTCGAATTTTCGAGTACTCCCACATCCCTATACAATGGCATAAATATGGGGAGATAAGGGGATACGATCCCCCTCCAAAGCCTTAGAGAAATAAAAGAAAATTTGAACTAGTCTAGTTTTGACACGTAACAAATTTCAACCAAACCTTTTAATGAAACCCAAACTTTAAGTTCCAAAAAGATGTGAAATGTATTTCCAGGCATGTCATTTTTCAAAAATTTTCCCGTATTGGGGGAGGGTCAAGAATGAAATATTAGAAAGAGTCTCAAAAGCCTCATCCAAGATGTCCCAAAGCATGGGAAAAGTAAATATGTTATTTGCCAATTATGTAATTTATCGCTTACATAACCTATTCGCCTCCCCAGGTCACCTCATCCCCCCAAAGCACAGTCCCAGTTGCGCCACTGGTTATGTAGTTGATAGTGGGTGAATTTACTTGAAGAGACTGGAGGGAGGGATTCACAGTTTCAATTGCTGGATACCCCCAAATAATCCTATCAGGATGATAGAGTTTATTAAAAGAAGCCTAAAGGTTCTGGGTGGCGCTGGACAAGAACAAGCTTCCTGCCCTGATTCTGTGAATTTCACACGCCTGGACCTAAGTCTTTGATGAGATCAATCTCGTCACCTATTCAAACCAGCCTCCGGATTGAATCACTGACTAAGGAAACAGAGCTATGCTTCTATTAAAATCTGCTGGTAGCTAAGCATAAGCAAACTAGGGATTTATTTGGAAAAGTATATATTTTTGTCATTAGCGTGGCTCTCTCGAAATCTCGAAAACGGGTAACCTCTTTACGGCAATGGTAAATACCATAATTTCTTACGTATCATGATGGCGAATAGTGATCTCGGTGAATAGTGATCTATATTCGCAGTATTCAACAAAAAAAACTAATGAAAACTTAGGGAGTGTCTCAGGAGCCTCATCCAACATCTCCCATAGCAATGGTCAAGTATTTTGGACTCGAAGACGGGAGCTGGAACGCGCTCGAAACTGTCGTCCACCAAAAATAAGTCCACGCGGAATTATTCCGGAAAACAATCACCAATTTAATCTCCGCGGAAACCTCCGTAATTACGTTAATTGCATATAATATAATTTATCGCTTACATGACATATCCCCACCACTAATCGTAAAGCCGTACTTATCACCATTTTTCTCCCCGTAATGACTGACATCATCCCAGCCATTTTGGACGTATTTGAGGAACCGAATACAATCGCTGGCTTGGCAAAAACAAATGAGGGAGTTAATGGGGACTTTTTCTATAATTAGCGTGGTTAATATTGCATTTAATTTTTGGGAGAGTATAATTCCAACAACTTGGTCGAATACAGATGTCTGTACTTATATGTTATACATAGTTACTTGTAAGCTGCACAGAGAGAAATAAATTAATCTCGCAAACGGGTAAAGGTATTTATCCTGGTCAATCAGAAACTATACTTATGATAACCATGATTCAGTACGTTACATGATGGCGAATAGTGATAAAGCTATCTTCGAAGTATCCAACAAAATAAACTAATGAAATTAGGAGTCTCAGGAGCCTCCTCCAAGATGTCCCAAAGCATGGGACAAGTAAATATGTTAATTGCCTATTATGTAATTTATCGCTTACATAACCTATTCCCACCACTAATAGTAGAGCCGTACTTATCACCATTTTCCCCCCGCAATGACCGTCATCATTCCAGCCATTTCGGGCGTATCTCAGGAAGCGGAGCCAATCGCTGGTTTCCTTCCCATCACCTTGGAGACGCAGGCTTTCACCTTCCCCGGGGCATCGCCTTTAAAAACCTCTTCTTTACGACCGGTTCCCTCCCGGAGTATTCGCTCCAATTAAATTCCTCCGCAACACCCCACCCCCGACCGTCAACGCCCTCCCCGAAAAGGTGCGTTAATTATATCCTTGAACATTCGCAGATTAAGCCCGGTGGTCACGTACATGAAGGCCGACCACCACGCGTCAACCTCATTCCGGCCGCTGCTGATTACTTCAACCGCTTTGGACCCTCTGCGACCTTCGCACTCCAGCCTCACCAGGGAATATTCCCCTTGAGGAAGTCAGGAGAAACTACGAGCGTGCATTTCATAGGGGTGGTACGAGGCATTCCTTTTTTTTAAGATGGTCGCCCCTTACGTCTGTGGATGGCTACTAGTTTATGGTTACGCTTTTTTAATTTCAATTTGGGCACTTCAGTACAATAAATAAATTCTCCAATACAATCAATCTTTGGGATAAATTTGAGCAATTCAACTATTTGGGCAGCTCATTAGAGGTAAACAAAGCAGTAATTACATTAGGATGAGAATTCAGTTCATGGCATTTCATGAAAAGGAAGGCGCTTATGAGAGGATCGTTATGTAAGAGTTCAAAGAAAAGAATAGTGAAGAGTTGAGGTTAGAAGAGGAAGGAAGGGAAGGCTGCCACTATTTTCCTTAAGTACACCACGGCAAATGCACCTTAATCGGTAGAATGCTGTAATAAATTCAGAAATGTTACCTTCTTCAAAGAAATTGACGTCAAAGGAGATACTTTGTTCTTGTAGTACTAGTCTGCCTCTACGAAGTACATACGCTAGGTCAGGGAAAGAGGACGTACTAGGGAATTCCTTGATGTATTTATAAGTGCACCAAAGGAAAAGTCCCTTAGAATCAACATGAAATAATAATTTAAAGTCATACTATACCCAAATAATAGAAAAAGGAAGTCATTCTCCTAACCTACTCCACCTGCATTCTTAACTCGCTCCAAGGATATGGAGATATTGTTTATGAAATTCATAAAATAAATTATCTACTGTTCAATTACCTTTAAAATATAAGACAGGCAAGGGAGTGAGACTTCACCATTTATCGGTGAAGATAAAGTTTCGGGTCCATTCCATGATCATTAAATAATACTTATCAATACAAAAGAAAAAAATTATTTACAATATGCGCTAATTTTAATATGTAGAATTGCCCTTCCTTAACTCTAGTGAATATACAGTTTCCGGAGTATTTTTCCTCTCTAGGAATTATAAGAAAAATGAAAAGTATAAATTACCACCGGCAACTGAGCTTTAATTCAAACTTTGGTTGTACAGCAAATTAAAGATCTTGCATTTATGCAACTTAATCAAAAAAATGCGGCTCATATAAACCACATGCATTTTATGATTCCGCACGGCAAAATCCGTTACTGTACATTAATGAAGGTGCCTACAGCAATCTAAAGCATCTTCTTCATAATATGATATATGATGGCAATATCTTTAAAAACGCCATAAAGAGGTATATTACTGGTTTATATCATGATAAAGAATATCATATATAAGACTATTATTATTACAAAGAAAAATTCCTTAATCTTGTTGTAATTTGATGATTTCTCAGGAAAATATTACGGTGTTTTTGATGCATTACAGCTTTTCCTTATCGGTATTTAGCTCTTTTCCACCCCTGTAATTTCTCCGGTGTCTTTTAAAGCGGCCGGTCGTATCTTAACCCAACGCCGGTGCAGCCATTATTCCGGCCCATTAATCACGGAAGCCGGTCGTAAAAGAATAAACTCGACCACTGCCAACCCGAAAGACACTCAATGCGTTAACGACCGCCCGAATTATACTCCAAGGGTGTAAAGAAAAACAAGCAAACATCACATAAATCATCCCACCTCCGCATACAGTCTCACACGTGGCAGCCATGCCTCCGCGCGAGATATCACTTTTGCGCGTAAAAAAATTTGCATATCAGCCAAATTACAATCGTGAGATTAAAACGACTTGGGAGAGGAGAGAAGTCCAATATCACCGAGATATTGGATATTTTTATGAGAAGCCGATCAGATAATCCATCAAACGTTTATATATCCTATACATAAAATTCATGAAATAATAAAGGCATAAAATAATAGGGGGCAATATAAAAAAATAGGTAACTTGAAATCCGTAAACTAGAGTAAAAAATGAAAGTGAGGTCATGATTCAAACAAAAAATGGTATACATAATAACATGGATGCTTCCGGACATGAAAATACAATATTCTTCATTTTGATGAACTTAGAATAATTAAAAAAAGAAAGTTTATGCATTTTAAACGTTCAATTGGTTGTTTGATTGAAAATCAGCTTCGTTCAAATGGTAAATTGGTCCTATGAAAGAGGTTCCAGCCTGAGCGGTGAAAATGAATGACTGAAAATGAATTCTGATACATAGAAGGTAGGAGAAGAGATATGGTGCAACATTTTACAAACAGGACGCTTGCAGATCTAAAATCTATTATAAATTATGATCGTGCAACATCTGAATGCCAGAAAAAAGGAGTAGGGCCAAAGTTACTTTAAAAAAATCAATATCATTAAGTCAACGTGATCAGAGAGTTTTAAGTGTCCAACCTTCTGCTGACTGACTAATTACATGCAGTAGCTTTGTGTAACGTTGCTGAATAAAAAAGAGAAATAATAAAAGAACTTGGCTTCACAGATAAAAGATTTTAATTGAAAAATCTATCCCATTGAATCCCATTAAGATTTTTAGTTAATGGTCTTGCACCAAATAAACGTCAATAGTTAATCAATTAAATAGCAAAGCAATTTATCTTTTCTAGTTCGATTCTTGAAGGGCGAAACTCTACAGCAATAGATGCAAGTACAAGAATACCAAAATCTAGAATTTGTGAGAAGGCAGAAAAAGTCCTTTAAAAGTTATAACCAGAAACAGTAATAATAGCCAGGAATTTAAAAAGCAAGTAAAATGAATTTCATTAAAATCCAAGCATGAAATTTTGAATCCGATTGTACCTTTTTGACAATAAAAATGGTTGACAACATTGTACATTACCTCGCGGATGAATTTGAATAGTATGTACTATTAAATTAATGAAATATATAAAACTACTTTTTAAAATATATTAACGAAAACATCTGGATCTGCCAGCACAGATGTGGAATATCTGAGGTGGATAAATCAGAGAAGATAATTTTTTTTTCTAACCCTCTGCAAGATAGTAAAAATCCAAATTTATTACTAAACACATTAATATTATACATAACAGAATAATCCTGAACATTCCCAGCATTGAAATTCCAATAGCATTTTCAGAAAAAATATTATTTAATGATATTGTAAAATATTTATTTGATCAATCCTTGTTACGATTTCCGAAATACCTATTTGCTTTCTTTTTCCGGACTTTAATAAGTGATTCAGTTAATTTATAATTTTTTTATACGTAGAAAATCAAATTTAAGGTCAAATAGCTTCTTGATTATTTATTTATTTTGCAAATACAGCCCAAAAGCAATTTTTGTTGCCAATATTCTCTTTCTGAATCTGCAAAAGTAATTCTATATTGTCTATATTGCAAACAAATATCGAAATAGCAGCCGTATTTTGACAAAAAATCTCTCTGATAAAAACGTAAAACACCTCAGATCCAGGATCATCTCTTCTAATTTACGAGGAGATTTTAATACATACGGAAAAATACAACGGCTAACGCTGCAAACGTGTTTCTCTTCTTCAAGCCCATCTCAAGTTTTTCCATTCCAGCCGCTAGTCTAAAAATACAATATAGCGTTCCTCCTGCTGTATCGACCCATATTTCTGCAATGAGGTTCCCTACCAAGCTTTGAGTACATTTATTGAGGCATTTTTCACGAGCTCATATGTGTTATGTTTCAATTTATTGATGTTTGTAACGCTTCTAAGTTAATTGTGGCTATGTTCTGGTGGATAACATCTCATCACATCATATCGTGAGGAATGACAATATATTGTGAATTTATACAGTGACAACCATGACTTACCGCACGAACAAGAGGACTCGCGGACGACACAACAGAATTGAAAACTTCCGCAGAATAAAACATCATTCAACTGTGGAATACGTCTATACTAAGTGATCTCAATTACAAAAGAAATACTTCCCATAGTTCAATGCAAAGGGTGGTTTCCAATTTTTTATTGCCTAAATCAAACATTATTACTCCTCGAGCATTTATTTCACGCTTTTAGATTTTTAAATGACGATATCTATTTTTCGCGATAAAATGAAAAGGTGAAATTTTCAAGCGGGCGAAAACGCGACGGCTGAGTACGAATGCTGGGAAAAGCCCGTGTGACGTCATTCTGGTTTCGGCTGCCGTCGTGTGAGACCACCTTAGTGCGAGGCTATGAGCGCCACTACGATGCAGACTGCTAGAAGGTAGCAGAGCACCCAGCTAGCAGGCAGCGCTTGGCTTAAATAAGGATTATTAATACCCTATCAAACGAAGGAAACTTTCCGACCACAGGCAATTTTAATAGGTGATTATTTTTAATAGGCATTAGTTATCTCAGATGATGTAAAACTCCTATCTACTCGTATAGAAACTAGGTCCCTGTGACGTCACGTGCAGTGGCCGCCAATCTGGCCTTTATAAAATGAGGTCAAAATTGACCATTATCATTCGTCTAAACTAGGATTTCTAAAACAAAATAATTTGTGTATTATAAATATACTAATGGTGGGTAACGAATCGCAATCAATGCCTTTAGATTTCTCTGATGATGGTAACTACCCTATTCGTCTCAGTTCCCTGTAGGCATCCATGCACATGGACTTTTGATGATTGGTTGAAGTCCTAGCTAATTATAGGTTTACGAAATCAATTCTGAATGTCGGAGTATCATTTTCAATCTTCAGAATTTTTTTTCCGTAAAGAGCCGCACGCTACGGATGAATTACATTAATATAAGACTTATTTTCGGACTCTGACGCATATCATATCGCATATTTATCGAGGAATTTCCAATCAAAAGTCAGTATAAATGATGTGTGATAACACCTAATTTTTTTCAATGCCATGTGTCACTGACTGATACTAAAAATAAGTAATGAATCAGCTCCTAAGATAAATTTTAATGTAAATATTACGTCACATATTTTCAAACCTGAGACCTACATTCGTTAGAAATATTACCTCTAAAATAAACATGGAATAAAAATGCTTTTTAATAACTTTTTCTCTTTAATTTTTCACGTTTTCACAAAGAGAACATTTTCGCCTTTTAAATACGCTGTTCATTAGAACCAATATCAGAGATTAATTTCCTTCCTACCAGCATTTCCTTTCTCAAATATCGGTGACGATATTATTTCTTTCGCATATATTCTCATCCAGTGAAGTGTTTGCAATAATGAAGCAAGCTGAGTTTGTCTAAAAAAATGTACCAATTCTACTTTGCCGCAGAAGCACTGATGGCAACACTCGGGCGCAAAACGAGCAACGGCGAACACCATATGCTTCGCTATATGCCTCGAAACGAAAAAAAATGGTGACACTAGGGATCCGAACGATGATATATTTGTGATCCGCGAGACCTTTAGCCTGGTGTGCATTTGCACATGTCCGCCAACTTTACTTCCATGGATCGACGGAGAGAGAGATCTCTGTGTTTGTCATGCACTCATTCCCGTTGGGACTAATTGCTACCCTTCAAGCCGGGAGTAGTTTTCCTTTGCAATGGATATTTCAGGAATATAAACATCCCACATGTTAGGCCCAGAAGTTCCCTAAAAAGCTTTCCCGCTATATTGATACCTCTCCGATTAATCGCCCCTTTAACGCTGGCATCCAATCCCCAACGCGAGCGACCGGTTTCCCTGCTCGAGAGCAATATTTGTCGGCACTCACTCATTATATGAATAAGTCGGCTCACACATCTATCCATGATGTTTTCTCTCTTAACAACAAGATTTGATGATTACATGTTTGAACTACAGGAAAATCCTTGAAAACAAAAAATAAAATACAACATACCACATGTGGAAAGGGAGAAAAAAAGAACCACTGACCTTGAATATTGTGATCAACAAGATTTAATGATTCCATGTTTAAACTAATGGAAAATCCACGAAAAACTACAATTCCAGACACTAGATTTAGAAAGAGAGACAAAAACATCAATCTCGAATATTTTGATCAGCAAGATTAAATGATTCCATGTTTAAGCTAAAGGAAAATCCACGAAAATAACAATATAATTCTACATGCCATAGTTAGGAAGTGAGACAAAAACAACTTACTTGGATTATTTTGATCAAAAAGATTCGACAATTACACAGATTCTGCAGGAAAATCCTTGAAAACAAAAAAATGTAATACTTCACTCGAAGTAAACACTAAAAAAACTTTAATTGGTACTAAATTACCCTTGATAGGGTAGAAATGATAATAAATTGTGTGTGCTCATGTGCTAAAACTATTTCACAACCTTTAATCGGTAATATTGACCAACGAAGTAAGATTTGAATCACGGTTCTTTCGTGGGTAAAATTTTGAACGAACGGTGATGCGGCGATTCTGGCTTCCAAAAAGTTTAATTAGTAGTCAGCGGATTCCAATTGAGGGGGAAAGAGAACTCTCTCCGATTTTCAGGGGATTTTTCGGAATATTTCCGATTTTCAAGAGCAGAAACGGACACGATATTTTTTTCCGTCGAAAAATTGTTTTCGTCGGCCTCCTGTCTGTATGATTACAGTTTTTTTTTAAACCCCTTAACCACTCCGTTTCGGAATTCGTTTTTCCCCACCCGTCCCTTTCACTCCGCCAACAAACCAACCTATTTCCCCAATTTGGGAAATAAACCTCTTTTACACAACCAGCCATCCAGATTCCACCAATCACCTCTCTCCCTATCCCTCCCTCTCCACGTCTCCTACGTCGGGTAACCCCGCCAGTCCTGCCTCCCCAACTCACAAACCCAAAACATAACCCCTCACCACATATAGCTCGTTCCTATTGAACGGCGAAACCGGTAGACGGAGAATGACGTCACTCAGAAGGGAACCAATACCGAATCGCTCTTTGAATCGTGATAATGTATCAAAGGGGATATATAGAAGAAAAACTTCAATATCACTTGACACTGTTTTATCTGTCTTTATCCCATGCATATCAATATGGCTTCTTCCACAACAATCCCATGTATTTCTCTCTGTAACCAAGGCGCTAACTCAACACAAAATACTAAAAAATCAAAAAGCAAATGCAGCAAGCATCAAATGAACTTCAGAAAATGCCACTTCATATATAAAACGTGTATTGCATAAAATTGATGTCAGTTATTCAATGTAAATGCATCAGTGATAGTTTTACAAGCCTCTGCAAGGTTCACGATTATTTGATCACCTGGTTACGTTCCTTGTGGATTACCAAATTCAACAAAAGGCTTAAAAATTATAATTTATCCATCAAATTTACGAATGCAAATAGATATTATGTAATCGACTCAATAACCCAGAGCCTCTACCTGAAAGTGGTAGGAGTCGGTAGAGCTCACCCAAAACCTCTCCAGCCTTAGCGTTATTGAAGAAATAGTTTTACGTATCACTCAAAAACACATTTCCGAAATAATCTAAAACATAAAGAGTTCAGAATTCTCAAACTTATGGAATTACAAAACCTTGTATAGTCCCTAATTTTATCAATATTGAAAGGAGTTTCATAAAATAATAAATGCGAAAATATAGAAGCGAATATTTATTTAAGGATATCAGGTTTTTACTAAATGTTGGAAAATTTCTGAGGACTTATTATGGAAAAAATTATAGAATATACCAAAACCTCGACCACCAGTGACTACCGTATTGTTATAATGTTGTATAACGCAGTGGTCACGGGATTGTTTACGTGAAGTCTGATTTGTTTACGGCCATCAACTCGTCCCCACTAAGGCATATACATCTATATAAAGCTATAAAACAGTTTTATGAGGGAGCATCAGTTTATGACCGAAGTGGCCACAGATCTAGTTTATCAAACTTTTAAAAATACCATTCTAGAAATAAGTCAAATTGTGAAACTCAAAAACGAAGATTAGCCTCATATAAACGTTCTTCTTTGTAAATGGAGCAAAATATAATCAATATATTGCCTGAAGTAATTAAACGCTAAAAACCCTGATTGAATACGCTAAAACTGATCAAAATAGAGTCGTTTTTCTAGTTTCAAAATACGCAATGAAAGTGTACGGTGAATACCCGTATTTTACATTTGCTTGTATCGATTTTAATTTTTCGATTAATCGATTAAAATTTTAATTCAGTATCTTATCAAATAATTGCAGGCCTATAATTCCACTGTACACTCAAAAATGAAGTAATACGGCGAGCGGAAGACGCTGAACAGCAAACAATTTAAAAAACGATTTTTGCTTATATAAACGATATCAGCTAGTATTCCACTCCACAACAGTCATCGATATTTGTGTCCGTACGTACTTAGACCAAAAACTTCATTTGAACGCATGCCCCAGCATAAAGGTTTGCACGAAGAGGATTTATAGGCAAGTGTAGTATCCTTTGAGTTATACAATCCCTTTGATAGTGTCAATAAGTGTGCCTACCTTGCAGGATGTCCTACCGAGGGTTTGTAGACGTTTTGTAGCAAAGAGTAATGAGAAAACAGCCTCAAGGACAGGGTGCGCTCCGAAAGCAATGCAACTATTTTTTAAAAGACATTTAGTGAAAATATTTGCACAAACACTTTAAATTATACAAAGTACTTCCCCATTGGTTCCTCACATTTTTCCAGCGCATCTGTCACGACCGGTACGCGTCCAGTAAAGATTCTTCGTGGATCACTCGCAAGATCCTCGTCACGACAGATTCTCTGTCTTCCAAGGACGAGAAATGGGTTCATTGCACGGCTACCTTAATCTTAGGTAATAGAATGAAGTCTGACGTGGCGACTTCAGGACTATATGGAGTTGGAGAAACGTTTGAACCCCGAGTTTTGCCAGGAACTCGCGGACACGAATAGCGTTGTGGCAATGCGCTTTTTCGAGGTAGAATAGCCAGGTAGCGGAAATTTCTCTTCTCATCCTGATTACCCTTTTTTGGATTCATCCCAGCGTGTACATTTAATAGGCAGCATAAATGTCTTTCCTTGAGAAAAAAATGTAGACCACTAGGGTGCCTCGTTTTGCCACTTTTTTTAGGAGTGAATCGTAATACCAGGCAAAAGTTGCGTACCGGGTTGGGTATTACAGATACATTTTTTTTCAAAATCGGCTTATATCTTCTGTTCCCCATTTTGTCTTGAAATTTCGAAATTTTTAACGAAAAACGTAAAGATTTTAATAATTTTAATTTGGTTTTAGCAAGCACTCATTTTTTCCAGTGGGCTATAACATTGGTCTTTCCTTGATGTTTTAGACCAAATATGTTAGCTCTATTGCTTTTAATTATCGAGAAAATGACCTTTTATCGTACCCCAAAAGCAGTTTTGTGCGGTAGGCACACAACCTCATTTTACGCTATGCATACGATAAATGACGCGAAATAGAGATTTTCTAAGTCACAAACGAGGAAATAATATATGAAAATGTCATTGGTAGTCACTAAGATGAGAGCACGCTCTTTTATGCCATATTTTTGTGTAAAAGATATCACTGAAGATGGAGATTATCTAAGATTAAGGTCTAAGACCACTCCTTTGCTTTCTAAAAAGACAATGAACACTGATTTCACTTTTTATTAGCTCATTATTACCATTTTGGAGATTTACCTCTTCCCGGTCCTTTTTTAAGGCCTTTAGCACCTCAGAACATGTGTGAAGAACAGAGCGGAGTCCCCGTAAGCCTCACGAATCATTTTGTTTGTTTCCTAAAGAAAGTTTTGCTGTTTTGCACAAAACTTACACTTTGCTTGATTTTCGATTCAATTTTTTTCGTGACACGGCAGGCGCGCAGAGGTTTACAATAATCGACATCCTGCTGCTATCACAGCTTGGTGAGCACTGAAACTGGTTTCGTTGTAAAGCTTAGGTGAACCCTACATCTACTCCAGGTAGTTTGATGCCACTACAACAAATTGGAGCGGCGAAGGAAATTCAATTGCATTACTTTCGGAATGTCCCAAGTGCAACGCAATCAGAGATGGTAATATGGACTTTGGGAGGAAGACTTGCACCTATGATCTTATTTTGGCTGCAATCCCTGCTGCCGTTCGAAAACGTAGAGTAGACAGGCATCCTCTTTTATATGCACGTTGTTTCAGGAGTAATCTGCAATGCTTCATGAAGTGGTAGCAGAGAATTTTTTTAAGCATTAGCTGCACATAAACATGGTGTCGCAACTCCTTAGTTACTGAGCTATGGTAACGAACACATTTTTAAATATAGCACTTTGCAGTGACCATGAAACGGTTTTTCTTGGGTATTCAGGTTTCTCGATATTTGATTTTAAAGCTCTGGATTATTAAGGGCAATATATAATTACGATTGGATGAACTAGTGCAGTAGTAAATGCCCGAAAGAATTAATCTTGAACCTTAACGAAATGACAGCTTTAAGCGAGTATCAACATTAAAATTGCGCAATCTTACCGTTTTGAGATTTCACATACGTCGCAATCCTAAAAATCCTGTATTTGGACTGGTTCTTTTGCATTAAAAATCGATGAAAAACGTTGAATAGCAATTACTTCACGTTTTCTGAAAATAACAGCTCACTAGCACAAGGTTTGAAAGAGAAATACGACGCAAAAAGAGACCAATTGTGACCAATCAGGAGGGAAGGATATGCACACTCTTGAAACAATTAATCTTTGAGCTTAAACCTCAATTATTTAACGTCCTTAAAAATCTGGAGTATTTATGGTAACTGCAAGGTGCATTAAAAAATATTTGCCTTGCCAGAGCTCAGTAACAAGGGAATTGTCATGACTTTATGAGTTTGTTTCCACTTGCTTCCAACACCGTATTTCCGAATGTGTTTCACCGCCGTCGTGACACGGAGCACGTGTGATGGCAGACGCGTGCTTTTCACCGTGGGGGTCTCGCGCGTGTGTGAACTAGGGGGCAGCGCCGTCGCGATGTCCTCCCCCACCGCCGCGTAACCCCCTACCTCCCTCCCCACTCCACCCTATTAGGCTGAGACCCTCCCCTTTGCACCCCGGCAATCTGCACCCCTTCCTCCTTCCAAAATTCCCCTCCGCCCCACACAAAACTCCCGACGCCGCGGAAAAAAAATAGCACGAGCCTTTTTAACTGCGGACGACAAACCGAAAACACCGCTACCTTATAGCGAGGGTTTCTGCCGAGTAGGGAGAGAAAAGGATTTTTGGGGAGCATGGGGAGAATAGGGGAAGGGTCTTGTTGATGTAAGGTGGAAGGGGAAGCAAAGGGTTCGTACTATCAAAACCTTCCCCTGTTACCACCCTTACCCTCACCCTCTCCCCCTCTCAACCTCCGGAACCTTCAACCTGCAACCCTTGAAAGTTTATTTATTTCTCTTCTTCAACCCACCGCTTCCTCCAACCCTCTTCGTTCCCTGTGCCAAGAACACCACCAAAGGAGACCGCTCTCCCTGCGCCCCCAATAACGCTGCACCGAACGAAAACCTCACACCACCGCTTTCTATCCCGCCCAATAAGACCCCACTCCATAGGAATCTCTCTCTACCTCCACGCTGCACCGTGGGTACCCCTGCCCGATTACCCCTTCTTCTTCATAGCGTCCCTCGTCCACGCAATTCACCTTCATCTCCACATTTCACTCTATCGCCTGGGTGTGCCAGGAACATCGGCAACTCGCTTCCAATCAACTCACCTAACGAAACGTGAAACCACTAAAGATTAAAATCATGTACCGCAATTATAAAAGTAGGAAATTTCACACGTAACCGTAATTACGGAAATTAAAAAAAACTGCATTCTCAAACAAAAAATATGAACACGTAGACATATATTTTAATATATTAAGTTTTCACTAAAAACGAAAACTTGGAATAGTTTTGGATTATCCCAATGGGAAACTGCGACAGAAGGCACTGACACCTCGAGGTTCGCTGTCGCCTTTAGGGTACTCGCATAGTGAGGAGGCAGAGATGGAAATAGAGGTAGAGATGGAGATTGAGGTGGAGGTAGAGGTAGTATCGCATAGTGAAGAGGTTTGCGCAAGCAGCTTTCCCATTGCCTCGACCACGATCCAGTATTTCACCGTGTGGCATCAAGTATAATGCTTATATAGTTAGTTGTAAAAATTTTACAATGTTAAGCGATAGTAGTGGTGATGGTAACGACATGTCATCAGCATGTAAGTGGTGGCTGAATGGTAGTTAAGTAATCGCGAATTCAGTGCCCATCCCATAAATCAAGATCTGGGAGAATATCACCATATGTATTTGCAACTTAAGTATTATCCAGACAAATTTCAGGAAAATATAAGGATGTCACATGAAACGGGCCTTGAACGCACCAATCACGGAGAAGCCTCCCGATATACCTCGCCACATACCGCTCGAAAGACAAACTCGTAAGTCTTTGAAAGCGGTCCCGCGCGACCTTTTGATGAACCGCGAGGTACACTTCTACCTCGACCTGCTCACTATGCGCGCGCCCGTAACACACAATGTATTTGTGTTACCTCGAGGTACCGCGACCTCTACCTCTATCGTCACCTCCACCTCTTACCTCCTCATTGTGCGAGTACCCTTGTGGAGAATTCCCATGAAGGATGGCAATCAAAATGAAACGCGCGTAAAAACGACCGATATTTAGCAAATTCTGGTGCATCATGTCCAATACGTAATTGAGGGATCGATCTCGAGCTTTCAGGTAGATCTGATTATAGCATTCGGCATAGAATATTTTGAATTACCTTATTCCCACGGGCAAAATTGAAGGAGCCTCGCAGAACGAGGGCTGCTTGTCCGTCTCATAGCTAGATGGACACAGTTAATACAAGTTTTTAAATTTTACCACCTTTTTGTCATAAAATTTTCAAGGATGGAACCGCTGAAAATTTTTCGATTTTGTAGTTTCTACCTCGTGGTTTCATGTGAACTCTTCCTCACTTCTTATCGCCGCCTAGACGTAGGCATAGGAAAGCACCGACTGTTCCACTGTTTTTACTGTTCTATATTCAAAACAAGTAAATTTTCAATGAATTTGTTCTTGGAGCAAAATGCAGAGAGAATGAGAATTATAATAAAACGTGAGGCAGGTAAATGTCACAGTTTCGATACAGAACAGTATAGGAGTTTCAAACTATTGTGGCTCGAGTACTGCCCCAGAGCAGAAAGAAAGAAGTCTAACCCGAGTTGCGAATCGAACAGGCTGCATTCCTTTACATTCCAACGACATAGTTCTGAGACACTCTTAGGGTTGATTCTTAACCACGCTGATGTCGGAATTCAATTTCCCCTGCCGTGGCATTGCTTCAGGGTCAAAACTATTGCCCATTATCCAAATTCATTACTCTCGAGGTTAAAACCACAGAGTAACCATATAAAAGTGCGATTTTTGGATATTCGTATGGGACCACGATTGAAAAACCGAAATCATATGAAAGGTCCGATTGGCTTACTTTGACGATAGAATGTGCTGCTATGTTGTTTATTCCGATTCGAAATTTCAGTTCCATTGGAATTAAAGCTCACGAATACGAATAAAATTGATATTATTGACATCTATTTACTAAGTATTTCATTTGTTAATTGTTGCCATTTTCTATGACAAAGCTGAAGTTAGGGTTTCAATTTAGCCTCTACTTTTGGTATTCCGCAGACTCTTTCAGTGCTATTGATAAATATTTACTATGAGTTTGAAGCTCAGGTATGCGCAGAGGAAAGTATGGCTGCTAAGTTAAGTTACGGCAGTGATGTTTCCAAACTAAACTTCCAAGTGAATTTGTTTCGTTCCGCAAGAAAAAAACGTCAACTTCCTATAAACCTTCATGGTTGTCTGAATTAATATCCCGACTCACCACCAGTTATACAACCACCAACACCGACAAATTTATAAAAATATATTTATTGATATGTAAAGCATTAACTGCAGTAATTTCAGCCTTCTCCTATCCAAAATGGAAAAAAAGAAGGGAAATTGGATTTTCAACCATTTTATGAAAAAAGTGAACTTCACGGTGTCAAACGAAAGGTTACCAAGATGTACGTGCACAATATTTACTATCTTCGAAGTACTAAACCATAAAAATTTCAATATGACCTGCCGTTATATAAAACAAATTCTTCTGGGTTTTTCACACAGGTTATTACAACGGCGAGACTGAAAGCCCGAATCATTGAGACATCCGGATTTAACACCCGAAAATAATTTACCCTAGAAGTACTTCACAGAACAAGTAACTTTGTGAACAGACACGCGCACGAGTGCAACGTTATATGCACCAAAGATGAAATTCGCCATGAAAAAATCATTTCGCTTACAATTAGACAGGATTCAAACGCGGATCTCCCGATTATCTGCCAGGTATGCTGCCAGTTACACCACCAAGTTATCTTATTGTATTGTAGTACAAATATCAATAGGTTTAAACATAGTACACATGGGTTTCTGAAGAATGCCTCCTTAACCTCAAGTTGAATTTCTTTTATTTATATTCATGTTATTAATTCTTATTATTATAATTGTTATTGTTATTTTTATTGATACATATGTGAATAAATGGCAAACTAAATTTAGAATTGTGCTAAATCACAGTGTTATCCTAATGTTATGGTTCCTTTAAAAAAATGTTTGTTTGACATACTTAATTGTCATAACGTATTGTCACCTTAAATTCTTGTAATTAGTATGTTATATCTAAGTGGGATTATTTATTTTTTTTTTGAAAATATTGTATTGTTTTTTTTGTGCTCTTGACGATCTGCACTGGTTACAATTGTCTGTAATTATATTTATTTACTTTTTTACTTCTATTTATCTACCAAGATGGAAAAGTAGAAAGCTGTACTTTTATTTTCTCATGGGCCCCAGTGCCTACGAAAATAAACGACATTATTATTATTTCAAGGCGAATCTCAGGCTGAGTCAAACGAACAAGTGCTTGGTGTGTATAACTTTGCACCCGAGACTGCGTATGACGTTACTTGTTTCATGCAGTGCTTTGGAAAACGTTCGTCGCGGAATAGGGTAGTTTCCTTCATCAAAGAAAACGAAAGGCATTGATTACAATTCGTTACCCATAGTTAGTGTATTCATAATATGTAAATTATTTGGTTTTAGAAATCCCAGTTTAGACGGATGTTGAAGGCCAATTGTAACCTCATTTGAAAAAGGCCAGATTGGCGCCCATGCGATGCCTCTCCACGTGACGTCAAAGGGACCTAGATGCCATACGAGCAGTGAGGAGTTTCGCATCGTCTGAGATTACCAATGCATGCATGAGGCACAGAGCTCAGGGAAACATCTGTTAATAATCACCTATTAAAACAGCTTATGGTCGGAAAGTTTCCTTCTTTTGATAAGGTATTAATAATCCTTATTTAAGCCAAGCGCTACATGGTAGCTGAGTACTCTGCTACCTGCTATAGCATCCTGCGTCGTACCAGCGCTCAAGCCTCGTCTCAAGGTCACCTCACAGGACGGCAGCGGGAACCAGAAATACGTCACACGGACTTTTCCCATCATTGCTACTTAGTCGTCGCATATTCGCGCGCTTGAAAATTTTCACTTTTCGTTTAATCGCGAAAAATAGATATCGTCATTCAAAAATCTAAGAGCATGAAATGCGTACTCCAGGAGTAATAATCTTTCGATTTAAGCAATAAAAAAATAATAGTAAACCACCCTATTGCGACAAATAGGGGTTTATTCTCCGGCAATGGCTTACGATCTCCGCCTCCTGGGCCACAGTATAGATTGGAGACGTCAACACGTTGTCCGTTAACCCAGTCTGAGATTCGCTTTGAAATAATACGGGTTGGTGGTTTAACCAATGGCGTACTTGACCGGCAACCGGGAGAACCAGGTTCGAATCTCGACTAGGCTAAATTTTTTCATGGAGAATTTCATCGTAGGTGTATATGAGAACATTTCACTCCCCTACAATTAAAACCGGACCCACATGACCCTATTGCCAAGCTTGTAAACTTAAAATCACGAAAACACGTCATCTCCTTCCAAGGAAAATGTTTCAAGAATGTAATTCGCACTCGCAAACCCTCTCCATCCCCACGGCATTTCCTTATGTAATTATTTTTCTCATTGTTTACCGTTTCATCTCCTCTTTCTCCGCGCTCTAATTTCCATCTTCCTTCCTCCTTAAACTTATTCTTCCTTTTTCTCTCTCTCTCTCTTCCATCCATACACGATTCAACTGAGCGTTATTATTATTTTTTCTTGAGAAAAGAGAACGAGAGAAGTTTTTGTTTGTTTGTGAAACACTCCCTTATCTCTTCCACGGCGTTGTGTGTCTCTTCCCTCGTTGCGTTGAGAGAGAGAGAGAGAGACCGAATTTTTTTGTGTGTGTCCCGAGAACCCGTCTTCTATTATAATCCCTCCCCCTTCCCTCGTTCAAACAGGCGTGCATCTTATCCCGATCCCCTTATCCTTTTCCCCCCTTTGTGCCCTACTCTCAGTCCGCTACTCCTCGTTTCCTTGCTACCCTTTTCCGCTCCAATGCCCTTCGACAATTTACGAGAGGAGACGCATAAGATAGAGGGGAAGCAAATGACTGTACCTCACTGGCACAAAATACTAGAGCATAGACTCCGTACGCGATTTCCCTAAGAGAACGCATGACTCCCTCCTGACCAGTCTCCGGCCACATAGCTAAGGATACGCGAAGTATATCAGTGAAGATAACCATAGTGATGATGAAGTTGCTTACCTAAGCTTTTACTGCAGTAAACATTTTGTACTGCGGTTTACTCCAGCAAGTGCGTATGGTTACAACAGATGGCAGTGACTATGCAGACCATGCAAAATATTTTTAAATTAATTTTCATTATAAATGTAATTTTAATAGTTTAAACATTACTAATTCTTACAGTAATTATTTAATCAATCCCCTGTGTGCTAACTTGCACTGCACGAGCCCTTGTTTGCATTGCAGGAGCGTGTTGAGTGGTTGCACTTTAATTGAAATTCTCTGCTCCACTTCTCTAAATGTAGTAATATCAGTCATAATTTTTTGAGATATTTATGTGTGTATAAGTAACATTCTATACAATTTTCATTTGTTTTCATTCAGTCCTTTTTTAGATTTGACCTGCTAAAATCGACGTTAGAAGGATTTCGGCATTGTTTGACAAGCTCTAGAAAAAAGGAGTGTATTCTCAGTGCTAATACTTACACTGCAAGTAGTTTTTTTTAAGTATTCAACTCAGAAATAACATTTTATTAGTGAGTCTCATTTCCTCAATAAAAATTTATGGCGTTAAAAAGTTAGTGTTGACAATTTTCCCGACTTTTTACGGAAAGATTTTGACTGACTGTATTTTATGATAGAAAAATTAATAAAATGGTTTACAAAAGTTCTCTTCATGATGAACACACTGGTTTTTTAAATTATTCTGATATCTTTTAAAATAGCTTCGAAATTAAACTTTATGCCAACCTCGCTTTTCATCAAAATTTGCCCACCCGCCTTTTTAAAAACGGCTGCCAAAAAAAGTATGCTGCCATCATTAAATATTTAATGTAATGATGCAGACCCTTGTCAGCATTTGCCTGTACCTCACATTTGAAAACTTTCCATAAAAATACTTCAGATATAAAAATTTAATGCATTATGCTAATGGTATAATTTAAGATGTTATACTCGGCATATGTTGACAAAGATCATCTCTATCTACTCTGAAAATTCTAAAATGATTAGATTAAGATTTAAATGATAAATTCGAAGCACAAAAGACAACGTTTAGATCAAAGAAAAAAGAACAAAAGACAACGTTTTGATCAGGTATGTAAATGTATGCGCTCCTTTAGTGTCTGAAAGGCTTTCGCGAAATTGTGCAAATTCAGTTCCACGCTTTAGGGTTTTTCACCGCGTTTCTGTTTCTGATGATAACAGTGTCGCAACAACAACGTTGCAGTTTGCGTCTACACAAATCTCATTCCCCTATTGTCGTTGTGTTTGTTTAAAAGATGTGAGATACTATATAGATAATTCAACCGATGTCCAAAGAGATAAAAATACCTCCCGCGTATTGTAAGACGCCGAAAACAGCCGTTACTTTATTTGTACCTAATTTGGTAAAGAAGCCTACTTCCCCAGCATACAGCCACTATTTGAGCTGATGAACAGGACCACCTAGCCACTTCGCATCAATTGTCCACTCCTATGACTATTTCATTCACTGACCTCCCTTAAATAATTGGCAGGAGAAGAGCAGGACATGAACGAGGAAAATTTTGGGAGATAGGAAGGGAGCTGCGTCCCACCACACAAAACATGAGTATCGCTCGTCCGTGTACGCGACTTTTCCATCCTTACCGCTCTAATAGCTACCATCAAATATTTCCATTTCACCAAAGCATCTCCGTAAAATACTTGACACCTCATGCACACTGAACAGTTAGAACTAAAATCTTCTGGTACTACCATATTTTATTTAGGATAATATAACGACACTTCAATAATAAGACAAAGATAGCAGGACTATATCGAAATAGTGACGTGGAAAATTTGCATAGTGTTTAATTTTGCTCCGACAATCAAATTTAAAGAAGCGAATTTGCAGAGTTGTGAGCATTTTTTTTATTCAATTGAGTTGATTTATTCTGGAAATTATCATTTTAAAAGCCCACCTATTGATTGGTTTGACCTAGATGCAAGTCTATTCTAATTTTAAGACTGCTGAATAATGATGGTGATATCCTTGTCGGTGCAGTTCAAATCGTTATATTTTTAGATTTCATTCCTAAACAGTGCTCAGAAAGGTGCATTTAATTGATTTTCACAATGATTGCTTTTTGCAGAAACAACACCTCTTTTTACCGCTTTCCGAAGTTTCCTGAAAATATTGCCTCCAACAAATTGGTGAATATATAAATTTGTCATAAATATCCAATTTATCCACCTGACCTAAGCTCGGAGACAGAGGTGTAAAGTAGGAAAAAATTTGAAACTGTAAAACTGACAAAAAGGACATAAACTTCAGTTAATATTTTAAGGCATTTGTACAAATAAATTTGACTGACCTTCATCGGTACTTTACATTAAAACGATTTTACCATCCGTTACTTCGATTAGTCGTACAGGTCGTTTATTGTGGCATTAATTTAAACAACTAGGAGAATGAATCCGAATTAAGATGTAAAATAATGAATATAATTATAAACCAGGATTTTTTAAGACTAAGCGAAGAATCTGAGCGGAAGTGTGGTTTTTTGGTGCGGAAAATGGACACTCAGGAAGCAGGACAAGAGAAGACTGGAGGCGTCCGAGATGTGGGTGTGGAGAAGAATGCGAAGTGGACGGAGAGGAGGAGGAACAACGAAGTGCTGGACATGGTGGGTAAGGAGAGGCAGCTTTTAGATGAGATACGGAGGAGACGGAAGGTATGAATGGAGGAAGTAATTAGCTAGGAGAGGATGTTGAACACGGTGTTAGAGGGTAGAATGTTAGGTAAACGAGAGAGAGGAAGGAAAAGAATAGTATTTTTAGATAGAATGAAAGGGAGTAGGCCTCACTGTGAAGGTCTGTACTTACTGTACTGACTACTGAAGGCCTTACAATTGAAGAGGGAAGTGCATGAAGTAGTAGAGACTGCCAGTGTATCTATCAAATACTCCATTAAAACCTATCTTTACCCTTCGTTGGTCGCGTGGCGTCTACCAGGCGTCAGGCCATCCTCTTTTCCCATATCGTATTTTCATAGCTAGGAAGTCATATTCCTTGTATCTTAATATTTAATGATTCTGAAATAGTCACCCACATGATTATATGTTTTGTCACATTTATGGAATATATTTTGATATTTTATAATTTTTGAAGTCTGGTAGACACCACGCGACAACTTGAGTTACAATACGTCACATGCTTACAGCTTCGTCACATTCATCGCAAAGTTTTTGAATACGTTTATAATTTAAACTAACAGCTATTTAAAGCATTAAAATTTGGATATGCGTCGTACTGCTACGAATTATTTATTGTGATCAATGTAACACCTGTTTAAAACTATTATTGCGAAGGATATACTATGGCTCTCAGATAATTTGAGTGAACTTTGGTGTATCATACATCATTTTCCCCTCTGCTATATACGTTTATAGTGGCTTATTACATTGATGTGGATGCATAACATTTACCGTAAATATACAAATAAAAATATTTTGGTTGCATTGAATAATTACTTTCCAATCTGATAGGAGATATTTTGGTTCAAGTTCAACTGAACGCGCTATCAATATGAAATGTCTCCTATATCAATAATTTCCCCTGTAGTCAAAATTATTTGTTAGGTTATCAGCAAAATCCGTACTTTGAAAAATATGTTTCCATTTACTGTGTAAATTAAACATGTTGATATCATTTCGATGAATAAAAAAACTGTAAGAAACGTCAAAATAAGTAGTATACAGTATTTATAAATACAAATATTTCCATCATTATTATGCATAAGTTTGTTGTCCGATCCTGAAACTAAGTATTCAATGAATGATTTATTGTAGTAAAACAGTTACTTCTTTCAAGCATTTTGTTTGACCATTCCAAAATGGTGTCTGTGAGACGTCAGACGACAAAAATCGTTCCAAAATGTGACGCGACTGACGGAGGGTTAATGCGTAGAATAATTTTATAATAAAACCTTTTACTCACCTAACGTGCCTAGATCTTCTCATGGAAAATTTTTCTTTTCGGTAGGATATTTTAGCAATAAAAAAGTATTTACTGCATTGAATGCACGGTGAACGAAAAGACGTGGGCTATTTTTCTTGTGTCGATTACTCGTATACCTTACATGTACGGAGGAGTTTTGATACACTGAAAGGGGGGGAGAGAAGTAGATTAAGAAGAGGGGGGATTGCCAGAGTATCTCCGAAATACTCCAAGGAAACTATCTTTATCGGTAGAATATTTGAGCAATAAATGAGTATCAACTCTATTGAATGCACGATGAACTAAAAGACAAAGTGGTCTATTTTTTTTCTTGTGTCAATTACCTGTACACCTTACAGTTTACAGAGGAGTTTAGATGGACTAAAAGGGAGTGGAGAGAAGTCCATGGAGGGACATTACCAGAGTATCTCCTAAATACTCCATGGAAACTATCTTTATCGGTAGAATACTTGAACAATGAATGAGTATCAAATGTATTGAATGCGAGAGGAACCAAAAGACAACGTCCTTGAATACATTTACTTATCCATTCGGTTGAACCCACTCCTCCCCACTTCTTTTCGGGGACAAGTTTGCGAAAGAGAAGTGGGGAAGAAAGGATGAAAATGGTATGGGGAGCGTAGGGATGAAGGAAGAAGGGAAGAAAGAAGAAGGAGAAATGCACCTCACACACACACGCTAGATCCACACTCCACATCCCTCCCTCTCTACCCCCTCCCCTCCACTCACACCACTCCCCCACTCCTTCCCTCCCCTCCACGTTCCTGTCCCCCAATTCCTCCAAACACCCCTCTCCCACCTCCCCTTTCCACCTCCGCCCTCCCCTCCCTTCCCTCCCCCCGCCTTATCGACCCTCATATATCGATCGCGCCGCGGGGGTGGGGGAAGCAAGGGTCGACTCCTGTCGGAGGGTGAGGGGTTGAGGCCGTGGGAAGTGGAGGGAAGGGAGGATGGTGGTATATGGGAAGGAAGGAACGAGGAACGGAGGGAGAAGGAAAAAGAGAAGAGGAGGAGAAATGGAAGATGAAGGACAAGGAATGGCGGGAGGCAGAGGGAAAGGGATAGAGTGTATGGCCAAAGAGGTGGGTCGGGGAAAACACGTTGGGGTGGGGGGTCGCGGGAGTTTTTGGGGGTGGGAAGAGAGGAGAGGAGAGGGGGGGGACCCACCACGCACTCTGCTGTTAGTTTCGCGACTCCACATTTCGTTTGCCGCATCGCGGGAAAAAGGAACTCTTCCCCCCACTCCCACAACCTTTTACAATACCCCACCTTTCCTTTCCATACACTCACCCCCCTTTACTCTCAAAATTCTCCCTCGCTCTACCCTCGCCTCGCCGAATCGGGATGCCGCATCGATACCTCGGACGTATCGATTTCGTGGTCAGTACAGGTAAAATCGAGGGAGTCGGGTTTGAATGGAACATTCGTTATTGTCGGAACATTTTCATTGCACCGATATTTCAGCACTATCGTAGCCAGAAAAAGGCTCCCGGAATATAAATAAGGATCTCAAAGAACTTTTAAAACATGATTATCTTTATGGGAGCTTGCTTATAAAAACGGTGGGATGCAACAAAAATAATGAAAGTATTATGACAGTATTTTAAATACACTTTTTAGGGAAACTCAACAATTTTTTCGCGGTTAAACTTAATTAATGTGGAGTATATCGTATTCTACATTAATGAAGATACACATATGTAGCATAGAAAGTTTCATAGAAGTAACATAATAAACGTATACCGGCAAGAAACATTCTCATAATTTGTCCGTAGAAACAGATGAGTGTACAGTATTATCTACAAGTATTTCCCTGGAATGCACTCTTTTCATCACCATCCCCTACTGGCGTTAAATTAATTCATGGCATGCAAGTGCATGGCCACAATCAATTCCTATCGAGAAAATGTTTTGCTCAGAGATGCCTCATGTATCTCTAGTTATAAATCAAGTGGTATTGGAGGACTGCACGAATACTTAAATGATAAAGCAAAGCCTATAATTATCATCACATAAAGTCCTTTTCTTATTGACCACATAAAATGATACATAAATGGGCATAATAAAAATAGAGGAAAAATGATTTGTAATACAATGAGTGCAACTGAATACAATAATAAGCGTTGATACGATGTAAAGAAATTAATATTTAAAAATGAAAGATATGCATATAATTTAACGTATAATTGGCGGGTAACTCAAATAATGATTTAAATAAATGGACACGGATGAAAAAAATGAACAAAATAATTTAGAGTGCCTAGTGCAACAAAAAACGTAATAATAATAAGTACTGATGCAACCTAAAAATATTATTACATAAAGATGAAAAATATGCATGTAACGTAGAGTGTAATAGGCAAGTAACTGACCTGAAATATAAGGAGATAAAGATGGCTTTCGATGTTTAAAAATCGATTAATTTCGTTGAATACCATGTGAGCCTTTTCGAAAACATCGATACATTGACCACTCGATGTTTTTCGTTCGATGTTACATCCCTTCTCCCAAAGCTTCCCACCCCACTCTGCGCCTCTGAACTTCCATCTCCACAGCCTTCAGCTCCTGCCCCGACCTCTACACCCCTACCCCAACTCTTTACTACACTCCCCCTCCCCTCCATCCCCACCCCCGTCTCCACTCGCCTCCCCTCCAAAATACCTCCCTTCCTCACCTTCCCCTCCGGATCGTGCGCCTGTTGTGAGCAAGGAGACGGCCACAGAGCCAAGACCGGGTTTGACTTCGGCGACGGTCGGACGTGCTGTGCGCGGTGTCGCTGCATCTCTTTGTTCTAAGGGGCCCTATCTCTTTTCGTCGTCGTCGTATAAAAAAAAACATCGCCGACTCCTCTGCCACGCGCGTAATTTTTTCACCCTTACGCCCGGGGAAAAAAACCTCCCCGCATTAATTTTTTTAGTTTTTTTTTTTAACTTTCAACTCCCACGAACCCTACAGTTTTTCACCACCGATTTTTTTTCCTCGTGTTAACCCTATTACATTCCTACTTGCCTAATTTACCCCACCTTCTCGAAGCCCTTGATTTGTTTTTTTTTCCTATCATACCCTCCAACATATATCCACTCTGCATCCTTACCTCGACGAAAAGGCCGGAGCAATGCGTGATCCCAGTGGGTGCGAGGGACAGGACACGTGAAACTAATTTTTCTCAAGACTTCAGCGGCCGATTCCTTATTTCCTCACTACAGTTGACGAGGTGGTTAAAGTTACTTCCGCGGAGGAGAGGAGCCGTACCAAAAAGTTACGCCACTCCGATCGGCAATTTTTTCCATCCCGGGCGTTTTTTTCTTCCCGAGTTTCCCCTTAGCTCTTCCCGCCTGCCTTCTGTAATTACGGTCCGGGGCAGAGCCGACGGAAGAGAAGGTGCTAGCCGCGGGACAAGAGACCTTCCCTCGCCGGACTCCGTGGAAGTCCTCCGCCACCGCTAGAGGGGGTCGGGAAAAGAGAAAGGAGGAGAAAACACTCTCTCTCTCTCTCAGACTTTCCCGAAGGTTTTTTCGCCTCCCTACAGCAGCCACTTCCCCTTTTGTTCCCGAGTGTGAAGACAGAGGAGGACTGTTGACGGAGAATTCGCCCGGAGTTTCATCGCCGGCCCCGACGGTGTGCCGAAGAGTTTCGTACGGAGGGAAAAAGGGTGAGTGTCTCCTCTAAATTTTATTCACTTCTCCTCTTTCTTCTTCTTTTCCTCTTCTCTTCCTTCACGCGCACACAAACATTGTTTCCCCCTTGTTTGAATTGCTCTCCGTCTCCCTCTTCGAGCGCCCTCCAGCGCCACCTCGCGCCATGGTGGTGAGGCGTGCGGCAGCGATTGTCACGGCGCCGAAGATTTTCCGACCCTTTCGGAAGGATTTCCATCTTCGAGAATTTTATCAGTACCATTAATATACATCGTGCCCAGAGTAATTAATCAAGCGACTTTTGGGAAGTTCCCACTCTTTCATATTTCTAATTATAGTCTTAATCAGCAGCACCATAATTAATCACCATGTGCAGGTATTTATAAATCGAGCAACTTTTTTTAAGCGCTTGAGTGCGTAAGAGTAAGTCATTATTCTCAAATCTGTCCCTTCATCCAATAAACCAATACCTGAAATTTCCCAATTCCGGGGGTCCCCCGTAATTGGGAAATTCATTAAACTTTCACACAAGGAAAATATTCAAGAGACTTGGAGATCTATGCTTTCTTCAAAAGGTGCACAGAAAACTTGCAGGAACTTATTCTAATTAGTTTGGGAAATTATTTTACAACGAAATTATCAGAACAAAACATTTTTATACTAAAATTAAAACTCAAATTATTCATAATAGTTACAATACCAATCTGAAAGTTAGATCATTATAACTTAGAAAAAAAAGCAGAGCAAACTACCAGAAGAAATTACTAAAATTACTAAAAGAAATAAAAATTTCAGGTACGCGAGCCGGCCACTTACAAATGACGGTTATCTCCCATTTCATAATTCTGTCCTGAATGCGCGGATATGACTGCATCCCCAATAGCAACGCCTTCGCATTCGTTTCGTTAAAATTTCTCGCAAGACCTTAAGTCAGGCTGTCGTAACCCGCGCTTCGGAATGTCTACTCGCGCAAGCTAAGTACTAGAAATAATTATTGAGAAACTGAGGCAGGAAAAAATAGTTCCTTAGGTGAAAAAGGAATGAGGTCGTGTTTCCGCATCCTCGACTTAATGTATTAGCAAAGGGGTAGTTTTACCTCCTCCAAATATATCCCAAATGTAATAAAACTATTTGAAACGTTAGGGAACTTTTAATTAAACATTGATCAATTCCAAAATGTTACAGTTTACAGCTTGAAAATTTTTTTTCCCACATTTGACACTGGCAAATTTTTTCTCTGCCACCAATGCCCCTCGTGGATGCTAGATTTCTCGAACCTAGTGCCTATCAGATTTTATTTTGCCTCTGCTGCTCGTTCATTGCTACAAACGGCGCCTAGAACTTCCAATCCTTTTTTTGGCCTTATTTGAATAATACCTTTAGCACAAGGTGTTTCGTTTTTGCTTTGGTTCAAAAAAGAAGCATTTCACTGATAAGAGAGATAATTTTTACACTGAATAGTAAAATTAAATTTAATGTATCTGGATCACTTTTACTATAATTTTAGGAGATTAATAATAATAATAATAATAATAATAATTTGTCTTTATTATACAAGCGAATTTAGAACAGCATTGTCCTCTCTTACAATTAACTTGTTAGACATTCACAAACATCCATGGCCTGGATGGTAGTCAAGCCACCCAGGCGGGATTCGAACCCGCGACCTCAAGGTTAGCAGTCGGAGACTTTACCCCGGCGCCACCGAGGCCGAGATTAAGGTTATTGAAACAAAGAATTAAACACATTCAATGAATTAACATGACATATTTTCTTATCAAGGCGCATAAATACAATTAGGAATGAAGCAAAATGCTAAGCATTTTACGCATGGTTTTAAATATTTACATTGTAATTCAATGTAAGGTAAGTTACTGTAAGTTTCGGAATCACAAAAAAATATTAATGCATTCGCACATGAAATAGACTTAAGTACCGCTAAATGGAAACGTAAAACACCATTAACCTGTATCACAAATGATTTTAAGAGTAAACGCGACTCTGTTGAGAAGCAAATTCAAATTATTTATATTACTATATATCTATATTATATTTATATTACTCATTCTTGCAGTGACGAAATTTTAGAAGCGTTTCCAGAAATTTCGCGATGATAATATTTTTGTGCGTGCAAAGAGCACGGTGTACGACGCTGCATATGTAAGAAATAGGAAAAGAAAATTATCTTTTCGGATAGGAAAAGAAAGACAAAGAAAATATAGATAGACTGAATATTTAAATGAAAATTATTCAAAAGCAGATGAATTGAAAAACCGGATGAAGCGTTAGCGTTATAACAAACTACGATCTCCATAAAGTAATTCTCACTTGCACAGAAAACACCATGCTCTGAAAATATAAAATATGAGTAACTCGATGGGAAGCCAAAACAATATAGTATCACAGCGAATGGAGCATTTGCCATTTTCTTTACTACTATAGTGTTTAAAATTAGTTGGCAGTATTTTACGAGGGCCAATGAGGTCATCTCTCATAATTTTCTTCAAACCACGATGAAAATTTCATTTTGCTATCAAATTACATTCAAGCAGTTATAAAAATATATTTTTTTACCGAAAAAGCAAAATATTTTTAGCACTACATAACTTCTGAGGAAGACAATCAGCTATTTCTTGTGTAACGAGAAAAAGAGGGAAAATGTGCAAACCATTGGGTATCTTTTCCAATACGATGAGTCTTCCATGCTGTGATGCTCATTAAAACTGATACGCTAACACATTCTAGCGTAAATTGATGAGGGAAAACGTTTGCAAAGCTTTGAGACAAATGCGGTGAGACCACATTAGTTCTTAGGTCTACCAATGCTTCGGAATGCTTTATTAGTGCTGCAATTCTTAATTCGTAATTTTTTTCATCTTAGGTATTTATTATTGAGGAATATTTCACCTTTATAACGGATGAAAGTAAGTAAAAGAAAGTGGGAATCACTTAGTTTTAAGCTCCTGTAGTCGTTCATAAAATGGATTTTTTGCTGCTGTGGGATACGATATTCTGACAATTTCTCATTCGCAACATAGGCTAATGAATACCTCGAAAATTTTTAAACTTGCGCTTCAAATTTCATTTATCTCACGTCTAAGAGGAAACAATGATGTTGCTGAATACGAATTGCATTATTCCAGTAAAACATGACAGCCAGTATTGCAACATATCATCGAAGTCTTGAGTCGAAACCGTCTCTATGTCACATTATCTGCGGAAATGAGTACACGGAATTCGTCCTTTTATTACATTTCGAGGATTTTTATTGCCTTGCATAACTGATAATGATGTCAAAACCTTGAAACAGAGCTCCATTAATTCCAGCAAAATGATACCCACAAAACTTCTGGATACTAAAGTAAAAAAATGCCATTCATTTTAAAATTATCCCAAGATAATTATTTATTGCCGCACGGTTAGCATCCTGAACCTTTAGATATGAATTAGTTTTCCTTTTACGACGACAATTAAACAATCTGTGGGTTGTAGCAGCCGCAAGGAAATAAATATTCTTTAACTCTTATAAACAGGTTGAAAATTACCAAATACTCTTCGTAATATTTCCTTGCAATGCAGACACTAGCTCCGGTTGCCTACGAGATAGCTAAAAATGCTCTATTGCATAAAGTTGAATGTCAAGAAGATTCTTACGAAAAATATATACCATATTTAACACCTTGAGTGCGGCATGACGTGATATCACGTCATGGTGCGCTATCCCCTGGTGCTGATGACGTGATATCACGTCATGTGTACCCCGAGGGTTCCGGCCCTCCGTAAGAGCTCGGTTCAGTTCTTTTATGACATATATGAGATATAATAACCGTTTATAACAAGTAGGTTTGAATAAAATGAACAAGAAAAGTACCTCAAAGTATTAGAAGATAATTTTAACATTATAATAAACAAAATTCTTTAGGGATAAAGATTATGTAAATTTACATGAGGATGAATGGGCCAGCAGAACTATTAACACAGAAATTTTTTTCATTATTTTGTGTTCCTAAAAGTGTGCCATACCGATCCATTAGCGAAGCGAAACATGTATGTACCACCGATTTCGGTGTTTAGTCATGATTACATGTACTTGATATCTGCTCAAATGATGATGGCATAAAGTTCGAAAACATGTACAATGAACAATTAAAAAAATTAATTTCAGTGAATTTAGGAAACACTCTCTTCTAAAATTTGTCGCGTAAAATATTCACCGCATCCACACTCTAATACTTACACAGATGAGATGCGAACTCCATGCCACAGAATCTCCTCTTCAATTGAACAGAGCGCACTTATCGCTTGGTTACAGTTCTATCGATATCAATTATGTTCCCAATTCTTAGAAAACTTCCTTTTTTTACTTTAAGATGTACAAAAAATTCGACAGAGTGTTTTTATGGATATTTAAATATCTAAGCTTCTCTCTGCTGCACACATGGGTCACATAGTTATTCTAAACCTGCGGTCATACTCCACAAGGTTCGCAAAATCAGCGGCTCCATCACACAACATAGCAGTACTTGTAGACTTGCCCCATGAACTACCAAGTGTGATAAAATATATCGGGGAATGAAAGGTACCGTTAGGCTCTTGTTCCTACTCTTTTTTAGTAGCTATAGGGAATATGACAATGTCGATTTTGCCTTCTGATTGTAGCTACTACCACTGCCACTAGACGGTCTAAATTACTTTACTAACACACATGATTTAGGGTTCAAAAGGGAGATTGCAAATGGAATAAGAAAATGGTAGATAGCAATGAAAAAGGAAACATATCCCTTTGTCACAAGCAATGTCAGACTGTGTAGAAGAAGAATATAATTGAAAGCTTATCAGAGAAGCGGTGTCCTATATGGGCAATGCAGGAGCAAAGGAGAAACCAGGACGATGGGAAGAGAAACAAATAAGTATCGAGTCATTGGAATATGTACTGGTGTTACAAGAGGATGCTAGATAAAGGAAATCTGGAGAAGATTAAGGAACTGGAGGACATAGATAGTGGAACATGTGCTTTAATTGAAGAGCCTGAAAGAGATGATACGAGAAAAAAGGAGAGAGATGAAATCCTGCCGGCGTAAGCTATAAAATTGATAATGATGAATGTTAAATGAAACATTTGAAGAATCACACGCATCCAGGGACAATAATAACAAAAATTCCACAGAGTAAAAGAGAACATTAACGAATTTTACAATAATATTTTTCAATTACATCCTGGATTAAAATCTTACTATCTTAAAATCTATTTAAAATAGGACAAAATGCAGGTAATTAGTGAATATTTTTATTATTAAACTCAGCGGCATAAGCTATAAATTTGATAATGATGAATGTTAAATTGAACATATCATATTATGAACGTAAAATTAATTATAGCATGCCTTTTCCATGATGCTTTAATTAACTAACTACGTTTTGAAATAAATACTTCCAATTTTTCACGAAACTTTAAGCATTAATTTCAATGTGGAAAAATTTCACCCCGTAACTTTTGAATCTTCGGATTTTATTCGTTACGCTTGCATGACTAACTATGGTTATAAATGAAAATTCTCGACTGCAAGATTGCTGAGGACCGATTCAAGGATAAAGATCCTTATGATAGCAGCAACTATGTTCCTCGCATGCTTTATTCGTTAGCGGAGGAACGAATATTACATTAGAGGATTCTCAAGACCGCCGATAGATTTGCTGTCGCACCGCGCTCATTAAAATTAAATTTCAAAATCGCCACTCGCGGCGTTACCTGTCATTCATATCCGCTTTTCACGAGAAAATACATGGTATTAATATATAAATTACGTAATAAGTCATATAAACCACACATTTAACGCGTTCGAGACGATTGTCAACAAAAAAAAGCCACTTCTACAGCGGTTAATGGCGAAAATCACACTGAACGAGATGCACAAGAATGTATCCTGAAGCCGGCCTCTAAATGTGTTTTCACCCACCGCGCATTTAAATGGTTTTATAAAAGTCGCCACTCGTGTCACTGATGGACAAATTGATCCGAGTTTAATGGGGAAATTAAGTATAATTAGCGGTGTACACCGAAATGTACACGCATGATGATGTGATGTATAGAAGTTCGTAACTTTTCAATGCCATTCCCTACAATCACAAACATAATTATGCAGAATATTGGAAAATAAGTAGATCGCATTACACCCATCCCCGCGCCGCGGAAATTTATAAAAACCGATTAAAATGCGGCCGAAGTGGCAACAAAAATCAGCCCTCTAAGAGGGTAACCTTTTAAGTGTTGGTATTGAAGAAAAATATCCTAGCGTCAGAGCGTCCACGCTGAAACTCTGCATACCAGCGATAAACGTTAGTCTTTGATGGTGCTTCTTCGCCAAAAACAACAAAAACAACGCATTTTTGCTGGGTGAGGCTGAGTCGAAAGTTATAGAAAATTATGGTGCGGTACTGTTCATGACTTAATTTCATCTCGTACAGCGACTTGAGAACTTGGACATGCCACCGTTTTAAAACTATCAGGCCGATCTTAATGAAACTTTGCATGGGCATTAACCAACTCAAAAAGTTGTTTATAAACACCATTTATTGTTGCTAGGTGATAAGGAGCGTTCTATTTCCGACACTTAAAAGGCTACTCTCGTATGGGATTGGGCCCCTTCCGTGCAGTCCCCTTTATAGATACAGCTACCTAGCGGCGCCACCGAATAAAATGAGCGCGAAACGGCAACGGATATAATGCTTAAAAGCCATGTTCTTGGGCCTTCTTTAACCCTATCTGACCCAGAGCTGCTTGTGGGAGAAGTTAAATTTCAAGACTTTTATCTCATTTTTAAAATGTGAAAATTTTCTCTTCGATCACAATAATTGTGGCAGCTACACATTTGGCCAGAAAAAGAACTCGTAGTTTAAATCCTTCCTGAATAGGTTTTGCTGAAAATTTATACATTTTTGGTGTTACGTAGAAGCAACATTGGGTTATTATGGGTTAATGGAGTCCCCTTGGACGGAGGAATCGAGGCAGAATCCGGGGAGGTGGAGACTTTTTGGGATGGGTTGTAGTGGCGGTGGTGGAGTGGGGAGAGTATAGCATTGGCACGGTTCACCCTCGCACCAACACCAACATGGGACGAGGGAGCAAGAGCAACAAGCGGCATCCTTATGTCTCACTTGCATCCGCCCTCCGCATCCTCCCACCTTTCTTCCCCCCACCCTCCATGGCTGCATCTCCCCACCCACCCTCCTCCCCCACCCTCCGCGCCTCTCGACCAACGCTCGCCGACGCCGCACTTTCGCGGCCGGCCAAAATAATGAAGACCGCGGCCGTGGACACGAAGACAGGAAGTGAGGAGGGTTGATGTAGATGATGACAGGCTCAACGTTGGTCTAATCTCACCTGAGGGAATAATTCATCCTGATTGGTCTCACCTGATGATGACGTCTTACGTTGAAACCACGTTACGTTGAGTGTGAATATTTGTGACTTTGTTTGAAAATGTGAGAATAAATATTTCATGCCAAAAAAGCACACAGTTTCTTCTTTTTCATTTTTCACACTCAACATTTGATTTTCGACGCATCGTAACGGGTATCATCATCATAACTGCATAATAATATTAATGTCGCTTTGAAGGTAGATCTCAAATAAATTCTCCTATCAGCTAATCTTTCCACACCGAGGTATTTCTTGTATTTCACGTCCATCTTTACCTGCTCCCAGCATCATTCCTTTTCCAATCTTGCCTTTGTCGTGCCTCAAGATGTCGCCCATGAGTCGTTCCGTCTTCTTCTTAAGGTTTTCACGAGCCTTCTCTTCGGTCCACTTCTCTCCTTACAACTTTCTCAATATTCGTTTGGCCGGAGGATGGGCTAAGGGTCGGTAGAAGTGACGACAGGCACGGATTTCGGGTTTTCGACGCATCTTAACGGGCATCATCATCATTATCTCTCTTCAATAGTCTTAAGATCGGTTTGATGTAGCTCTCTACTCCTTTCTCCTATCAGCTTATCTTTCCACACGAAGATTTCTCTTTTATTCAACATCCTTTATCATCCTATGTCTTCCTTTTCCTTTCTTGCCATCTACTTGTCCATCGGCAATTACCTTCATCAAGCCATCATGTCAGAAGATATGGCTGATGAGTTATTTCGTCTTCTTCTTATAGCTTTTACGAGACTTCTCTTCTCTTCCACTCTTCTTAGGACTACCTCATTACTCACTAGGTCGAAGGAAGTGCTAAGGTTTGGTATAGATGATGACAAGTACGACATTGGATTTTCGACCCAACATCATCATCACTGGTCCACAATCTTAAGATCTCCATTCAGTTATCATATCAGCTAATTTTTATTCTCCGAGTTTTCTTCTATTCCACATCCTTATTTTAACTCAGAAACGGAAGGTCCAATGAAAGGTAATTTTTTTTATGGTGAAAAAGTGTTAATATTACTTGTGGGTGTAAAAGGTCAAAAACAAGATAAAGACGTAATCCATACGATGATTGAATGGTTTTATCATATTATTTTACCCCGACGATCATCGACGTTTGTTTTTGGTGTGCTATATCTCTAAAAATAGGAAGCGCAAAAAGAGAGGCTTTTAATATCCCGATAGCGTTTAATCACAGCTGTTTATATTCATTGATTGAATTATTATTATCAATCACTTAAAATGGAGTGGCGCCTGTGCCAAAGTCCATCATGAAGATCATTACGGTACCTCAGAGGCATGAATAAAGTATTTACTTATGTATATAATTTACTTTGTATTGGCTCGTTAAATTAGTGATTTTTTTATCTCACTCGAGTTTTCCTCTGCTAAACCAAGATAGTAAAGCTTAAAAATGATGGGAACAAATACGAAAGCAAATTATCGCAGTATGACTGAGTTTTACGGTACAACATCACATAGCCTTAAAAATCATAGTTGTCAAAGTAATTTTCACATTTTTTATAAAGGAAGTGTCGCCCCTTAAGATCCCGTGCCGTACGATTTTCGTCAGACTTCTTGTTAGATAGTAATCAGTATTAAACATGTGCGTGACAGGTAATCTTAGTGACGAAATAGGTATTGTATAATTCATGCACCGTATTGACATGGCTTCAAGTAAAATCTTATCTTGTGTACGCAAGGCAAATCTTCCGGGCTAACAATCTGCTGCGAAGGCAATGAAACCAGCTCCGTTGCCTTCACTTGGAGATTAAAATATTCATGGCTCGAATTTTTGCGTGGATGAGGTCCGCGTGAGAATTTTAATGGAGTTTTCTCTCCTCCCAGAATTTTATCTTTCGCGGCTCTTTCCTAAATTAATTTCTCCGCACGATCCTCCACGTGGTAGCGAGATTACGGGATTTGGAAAAAAATATGATTTATTTATTTATTTAAAAAACGCTATTGTTATTTCGTGGCTTTTTTAATTATACCAATTTTTCGGATGACTGCACTTGTTTTCTTGCTAAGTACGCAAGGTATTTTTCAAGCAATTATTCGTTCCCATTATTTTTCACTATAGCCTCAAAGACTCGGCAGCATATGCAAACATTACTTATACGTTGTCTTAGCCAGGATTTTGAAATTGGGGGGTTTACCGGAGATTTCGGGGCCTTTCACGGTGTATGGAAAACACCTCAGGGCAAAGGGGGCTCGGGATCCTCTCCCCGAAAATTTAGCTTTTTAATGTTGGATACGTGATTTTTAGGAGTCAAAAACAGTAATACTGTGCAAGTATATATAAAAGTAAAGGAAATTTATGAATACGGATTTTGAACGTAAGCAAAATTTAGTGCTTGTTTTATTACTAACATATTAGGTTTCTTGCTTAAGAAAAACTTCTTTGCTTAAAATACCCTTGTTCATAATGGGATATTTTTCTCACAATTGAATATATCAACAGCTTGATATATCAAAACTTCAAACCGGAATTTATTGCGATAATTCATGAATTTAATTTCTGGTTTTCCTTAAAACTGGTTTCCACTGGAATTACTATTTTAAAGGATGGACTTATAAATATTAACCACCCATTTGGCTAATTTTCAGGTTTCAATTGAGATATCAACGAAACTTAGCAGCTTATTTCTGATTTAAATTGCCCCTTCAACAACCAAACTCCGTCATTAGATTTTGAATCATTTTATAAAATAGAAAAAAAAAATTGGATTCATATCGCGAATCCGAAAAAGAATGTTGCTCAACGGAAAGAGTATCATTTTACTTTTCATCGATCCCCTATTTTTTTCTTAAAGTCACGAACATCGAGTCCACCACAGGTTTCTTCCATATCATTTCCGCATAAGTAGTAATAGTCATCACTCGCATGTCGAGTTTTTCTTTGATCAACCGCTTTTTGATAATTCAATTTCCGAGCTCTCTTCTTTGATCCAAAACGTATCTAAATGTGTATAAAAAACAGAAAATTTCGGATGCTTTTATATAGATTTTCTTTAATGGTTATCACATGTTCTGCATACCGACACGATCAATGAGGTCGAACGCTTAAGGATTGGCGTGCCGAATCTCGTTCATCTTCCCAGCTTTAATATTCTCTCGCAAAGAATGTTCTTTTGACTCATCCTGTGGAAAGGTTTGATTTGCATAATTTAAGCGGATAATTTAATGTGCGCCATTTCTTCCACGGACTAAAATGATACAAAATGAACGTTATAACACATTACAATATAGGTACAATTACCGTATTCTTCAATGATAAAAAGGAAATTTGTGTTTGATAATTTTTCCGTATTACAACAAAATCTATACTTCAAAAAGTGCATAAATATTTCCCATGAACTAAATATTTGTAGCATTTGTTGTTTTACATTAAATGAAAATTTATCCTTTTGGATAGTGGAACACAAGGAGTTGGTTTTTTCCCGTTGGCACGTAGAATCCTTGCCTATGAATGCTTAAAAATCATCGTATCTACTTTTTTCCGACTTCAAACCTTCAGCGGCAGCTATTAAACACGAAACAAAACCATAAATAAGGTTAAATACCTATGCATATCGTTTTCGCACTTAATATATTGCACTGAAGTAGATAAGGCAAAGTAGAAAAGGACGCTTGCAATTACATTTTCGTTACTGATTCAACAATCAGATTTTTTACTTCTTGTAGCAACAAGAAAAGTGAGTCTGAAAAATTGATTTTTAATCACACAAAAAACACTTATTTCCATTGAAAAATTAAGTAAATTGTGCAATATTCACACGTTGTGTAAAAACCAAGCCATTGCGATATTTCACGACGTGAGTATAACCAGGGAATCCCATGAATCTACCTAAATGACTCCTAACTAGGTTAAATGACTAGGGTAAATGGCAGGGCAAATAGAGTATTTTTAAACCTTACGAATTGTAATTACAAGGAAACCTCGTCTAGTATTTCGAATTATGAAAAGAAGCAGCATGAGCCTACATAAAAATCAGTTTAAATGAGAATAAATATTTGCGATTTTGCTGATGGAAAATTATCGATAAGAAAATAGGTTTCTAAAAATACGGCAGCTTTTTCAGCAAATAATGGAAATGGAACAGTCAAAAACATATCGTATTATTTCAGGCATTAGAAAGGTCGAGTCGTACGCTGAGAGCAGTGCTTATAGATTGCATCAAATGCTCAACTTTCAATCTTAACAAATAAATTGAAAAAATATGACAAAATTATCAATATTTTATGCTATATTATGAAAAATTCGTACAAAGAAACTTGCGAGATTACTTGCTTTCTGTTTTTCCCAAATCCTGGATTTTCAATCTAATGAAAAATATTTATTTCCGTTAAATCCTTTTGAGACGCATATTCATTTAAATTTAAAAGTAACCACCGGTTTACAGAAACTTTGCTTTAAAAAAGCTAATACTTAACTTACTTAACTAATCAAACTACTTCTTTTGTTGCTATATTTGAATGTGAACAGATAAAAAACTAATAATATTACAAAAGCTAGATAAGAGTCTGCTCATATAAATTTATGGCAGTTCAAGAAGTTTTAGATAGCGCGTTTCCTTCTTGATTTACACTGATTGATACGCGTTTCCTCAACGCAGAGCAATGCCCAAGACGTCGGAAGGTCTTATCAAATTCCCAACGCAAATGCCTCAAAGATAAATTGCAAATAATAAACTTAATGCTTCGGAAATACCACGCTCCGCTTATCTCTTATTTATAGATTATTATCTTTTGTTTTCAATTCATTACCTCGGGAACCCCGAAGAAAATATGACGGGTTCCGTGTGAAACGCGAGAAAGCTTTTATTCGAGAGGAGAATCTCGAATCCATAGTTTAGTTTCCATCAGGAGTTATTGGTTAGCGTGTCAGGAGCCGCTAAAAACCTGGCTTATCTATTCTTCTGGCGGATATTGGAGCCACGGGAAACATAAATCTTCGTTATAGACCCCTCGATAGATTGCTTTTCCCCTCGCTCCTACCTGAACCTCCATCTCCATTCCCTTCCACACGCTGTGACCTCCGCGACTCTTTCAACCCATCCCCACCCCTATCTAGAAAACAGGGAAATTCATGGAAACGGAAGAATGTCATACACGTTTTGAAATGAATGAAAATAGTGTTTCAACGCTTTATAATATTAAGATTTCTATGTTACTTAACCTAGAAATAAGTAAGTAATACCACTTCTTTTTTACATGAAGATACCCGCGTTTCAAAGAGTAATCATCATTAGCAGGCATAAATTTAATGAGCATATTATTATAATTATTATAATATTATAAGCTTGATTAACTCATCGAAACCCGGGTCGCTTTATGTAAAAAATTTGTTGTAGTTGTAAAAGTTAAATAACCAAGAAACCTTAGAACGGAATACCACATAGTTAAAAATGAGTTAGTAAATTTTGTTTATTAAAATTATTACACTTAACGTACAGCCATAGGTTATACATCACATGTAAGAGCTACTTAAACAGTTTCCTTTTTGCGACAATACACATGATTACCCAATGTTTCCGCTCTAATCCGCTGGAAATCGCTGGTAGCAAATATTGCTACTAAAGAACAAAAAGCTTTGTGTGTTTTGCAGTTTGCAAAGAGGGTCTAAAGTTTCTATGCAACATGCGTTCCGTAATAAGTTCGTGACCTTCCAGGTGATAACAGCATCTGTGTTTCCACTACCAGCCGATCTATCCGAATTAATACAGAGGATTGAAGCAGCTAATACAACAATTACCCGTGAGATAGTTTCAACGTTATGGAATAACACGAAAATCATCTTGACGTGTGCCTTGTGACGAATAGTACACGCATTGAACACTTGAGTGCTTATCTGTAAAATGTTTGTGTTGCTTTTACATTTGATGCATGATTTATAGCTTAGCAAGAGTAAGTTTATTGCAGTAAATGTTATAAAGCGTGAAAAACCCGCCATTCATTGTGAGACACTCTGTGTAAGATCGTGTACCAATATGAATGGTATGAGGATAAAATAGCTTTCAATCAATATATTAGAGCACGGATGCTTCAAATGAAATAGGCAATTTGATGATTAAAAAAAACCTAATACCAGTCCACTCAAGCTAAGCGATATTTTATATTACTCTATGCACAAATTGCACTGATAAAAATCAGTTTTCAGGTTTAGCTCAGAGATTCCATGCCTTAGTTTTTCTAATCGATAAAAAAGTTCTATTCATATTTGCTCGTAATGTGTCTTTTTTAAATAATGTAATCTCTGGAGATAAATTCTTATTCTAATTATCAAGGATTAAGATATTCTGTTGGATCAATAATATTAATTTTGGATAATGCAAGTAAAACATTTTCAATGCATGATAATATTCCATGAACAGGCTTAAAAAAGAACAGGCTATTTTCCCGTAAAAACCCTATCAACCGCTAAGTGAGCAGTGCATGTTCTGTTGCGGTCAAATTAAAAACATTTTCGGAAACATCCGTAAAAATGCACAGGCATCAATGAAAACACTGCAAATAGTACCATTGTGTCCATTGATGAACAGTGAAGACAACATTTAGAGAAATATTTCGTTGAGGGAATTCATTCCCCGGTTCTTGTTAAGAATATATACACTTCTGTTCTAATTTTCCAATTATGACTTTAAGTTTAATGATCATCCTCCTCATTTAACCCAATAACTATTTAATTAAACGGTTGCAAGAGACATAGAACTCAGCGTAATAATGTAAAATTTTGATGATATCAACAAATTAATACTTTTAAATACGAGAAACGGGTGAAATGAAGTAAAATCAAATATAACTGAAATAATCCCATTCTCCCAAAAATATCGATAGCAAAGAAAAACCGTCAAGCAGAGAGGACAGCTTAAATTTCAAAACGTTTGGAAAGGATGTTAGTCTAAATTTATCTAATTTGAATCTTTCAAATGAAATCTATCGTCAGAACGATCAATCCAATAGCCGCACTTTTCCCCAGCATTGCTAGTTCTAAAAATGATACCGTCCCAAATGAATACTTTTATCGTTTTAAATTTAAGGAGAAGAAAACAATCACCTGATGAGGGTGAATACATGATCTAGATGTCATGCGAAAAAATTAATTCCGGACTATTTCCAAAGTATCTTTCGATGACTCAACTAAAAATGTTCAAGTAGGTCAACACTCACTCTGAAGCACTACAAGGAGCCCATCTCTACAAGAAAATACAGTAACATTATTTCGATTTTTCAAATTATTCCTCAAAAATCAACGCAAAAATGCAAGTATAAATTATATTTTGCTTCGTGACAAGATTTATTTTTCATTTATTAGTATTTAAAGTCAACTTTTTGACTCTTTGAAACATAAGTTGCATTCAAGGTGTATTTCAAATTTAGTTTTAGCCCTACTACTGGCCTAACACGCGAATGGAAGTCCTGTATATTTCGCAAGCACGTGTTCTTTATATCTGTATATTTTACGCTATCCTCAAATGATATATACAGGGAAAATGAACTATATATACTACATGGACTTGCACTATATTTTTACCGATATATTTTCTACGTATATAACCATGACAATACATAAACATTGAACTCGATACTTTCCTTTGAGAACGGAGCCCCATATAATTCCCGGGACAGTTATAACCTCTGCCAAGTTCCATCTTTCTTTTCACAGCTTTTAGTTCCATGATAGTTTTCGCTCATATTTACGTGACTCCTACGATGTGCTATTTTTTTACTTCGATTCCCTCCGCCATTCCTGTCCAATAGTCCTGTCGTTAAAACTCCGCACTGATCGTCCGAGATAACTTTTCCTCGCGCCAGGCGCAGAGAGAAATAAAACCAGATCTCTTCGTCTGCACTCATCCCTGGAATAAAGGCATGATATTTCCCTCAGTTTTACTCGGAAATCGCTGTATCCCTTAGGGCTCTCTGGTGACATTTTTTTTTTACATTTCCTCTCCGCGATATCGATCGCTAGTTTTCCTGGACGGTGAAATTTAAAGATATCGAGAACGTGGAGGCATTTCTGATTAACACGGCGACGCCCCGCGGTGCTGTCATGCTCACCATCTGGGATTTGAAGGGGATGAATGAATGAATGGCGGGACAGCCGGAAAACCGAACGTGTGAGTGATTGGTGGAGGTTAATGTCTGGCCTCCTTGTCGCACGCCCCCGATTCGGAAAGTAGCGCAACAAGCTGCAACCCTGACCGCGCCGCAGTTGATGACTAACCGAGAGCCATCGGGCGAAGAATTCGGACAAGTGGAATGCGCACTCGTTGACACCAACATGCGGAATAAAATGGACAGTTTTGAGGCAAGGGGACTGCATAAAAGAGGCCCAATTCCATAGTATAGAAGGCTGATTTCTGTTGCCGCTTCGGTCGCATTTTAATCGGTTTTCATGGAATGTCCGCGGCGCGGTGATGAGTGCAATGCGATCGACTCTTTCATAATCTTTTTCAATATGATCTTTGAAAATACGAGGAATGGCATTGATCAGTTATGAATTTGATAAAAAATATCATCATGAATATAAATTTCGGATGACACCCCTAATCATACCTTATTTTCCCGTGAAACTCGGATTAATTTGTCTGTCAGCGACGCAAGTGGCGACTTTTGTATGCCCATTAAAATGCGCGGTGGGTGATAATATATTTGGAGGCCAACTTGAGGATCCTTTGATGTAATATTCGTGGTTTTAGGCGTGACTTTGTGAAATTGCTTCATGTTGAATCAAAAAAATATTGAAGATTCCACAAAAAATCAACAGAGAAAAAATCATTCGATTTATGATCAAGAGCTCCACGTCAGGTACTCTGGGTTCAAATCCCCGTCAAGTAGAATGCGTTTTTTCCTCCGTGGGTATTTCGCACAATATGTGCATTGCGGGTGACTCCGTAAAGTCATCACCGTTGCTAGTCCCGGTATATTTAAACTGGAGGTTTCACATTTATAATGCTAGTATCAACCAGTTTCGTCGCTGTATGACATGTCCGGTGAAAATACAGGGCACAAAATATGATGCTCTTATGAAAGTATACCGGGACTAGCCACGGTGATAACTTTTTACGGAGTCACCCGCAATGCACAAATAGTGCGAAAAATCCACAGAGGAAAAATCATTCGCCTTGACCGGGATTCGAACCCGGATCCCTCGATTTCCGGCCGAGTGCTTTAGCCAGTTAAGCTACCGAGGCGTCATTCTCCCCTGTGGAAATTTGTGGACTATACCGGACAGTCCACCGGTATAGTCCACAAATTTCCACAGGGGAGAATGACGCCTCGGTAGCTTAACTGGCTAAAGCACTCGGCCGGAAATCGAGGGATCCGGGTTCGAATCCCGGTCAAGGCGAATGATTTTTCCTCTGTGGATTTTTCGCACATGATGCTCTTACTATATTTAAAATTATATTCAGCATTAATCACATAATGAAAATTTATATTTCGGAAACCACTTTAAAGATCTTTCGTAAAGTGATCGTCATACGTGCAACTATTTCGCTTGACATCTGAGATCTTCAGTTACGAATGTATTCGTCCTTGAAAGCGAATAACCTAGATATATCTTTTCAAAGATTTATTTTAATCTAATAACTCTGTTAAACTTCATTTATTGTGACTACAACTAATCTAATAGAAAATTATAAAAAATCATAGATTTTAACTTTGCAACATTAGAAACAAAGATAAGCGAAGTTATTGGATTGAGATATAGCAATTTTTGAAAATACATGTCTAGGTAATGCCCCTCAAGAGCAAAAACGTTCGTAACTCATGGTCTTAGATTTTGAGCGAAATAGTTGCACGATATGACATTCGCTACAGCAGAGGATTTCAATTTTGATTCACGATTTTATTCCGAGCCGAGAATTATGAATCTCCTTACATCTGAGCGTTTTTAAATGATGTGCCTAGTGTAACATTATAATTACACCGTGGATAATATGATGTAAAATAAAAATGACGAGGAGTTAAGGTGAATGGGATTTTAGAATAGATGTGTAGAGATCCCAGGCCCCGTAGTGTTTCGCAGGCCAGAAACCCGAAGAGTGTACATGCTGGAAATTAAAGCAGGTGTGAGGCAATATCCATTCAACTGGATAGGTGCGCTATAGCGCTCATGGGAGAATATACTCTTCAAATGGAAAATTCTATGAATGGAATTTCCATGATTGGCGCAAACCGAGTCCCTGTCTAATTTGGCGCAAAGGCTTTCTATCTGCGGAGGTAACGGTAGGTACCTTCAGCTTTTAACCAACGCCATTACCAGTTTCCCATCCAGAATACTGGCCTCTGAATGAAAGCCTGTAGATATCAAACTTTGATATTGCCTCACTTTTCTTGTGTGTATTTATTAATTTTCTTGAGCAATAGATGACCTAAATGTCACATATTAAGCTGAAATGAATTTTTGTCAAGCTTTGGTAACTATCTAAAGAAAGAAGTGAACCATGAATCATTCAAATCAAAAAGTACCTTGCAATTAAAATAACATATTACACATTCATGAATTAAAATTAGATACAAAATTTTGTATTTTTGTATTTAATAGTCAGAATAAAAATACAGCAATGAGAAAAGGTAGATAAAAAATGACTAAAGGTTTCTTACAAATATTACAAGGATTTCCTTACTTCCCTAATTCCTTCCAAAATAAAAAATATACCTAGGTACCCCTCTTATGCTACAACCCTATCTCCGCAAGCAACTCGAAGTGTAAAGATTTCAAATTACTGAGCCCTGCGTAAGTTATTATTCTGTAGTTACCAATTAAGATCAAGAAACCATTTTTTTACAAAATTTAAGATAAAGATTCAACTGTAAGATAGTAATAATAAAATAATCACCTCAAAAAGATCCATTACTTTTAAATGCCGAATTTCATTTATGTGAGAACTGATGTTTAAAGAAAAGAAAATAATGGGGCTAAAAATTACCAGGATAAAAAAAATATGTAAATGCAACATTTTACATAGGAAAAGACTTAATCAGCATTTATAGCCAGACAATTTTTGAATTGCGAGTATTGTAAAAATTGAAGCATGTGTAAATATAATTTATATTCAATAATTAATGTCCGGATTGAAGCGATATAAAACTCACTAAACTCTAAGCGACACATGTTTTAACATGTCTCCTAGAATGAGCACGGATGATGAGTCCTGTGCAGAACCAATTTATTGAAGAAAACTTTAGCAGAGCATTAAAATTTAAATCTTTGAAAACTTTCGATAAATTGTAGATATAATTTTGTTTGAAAATTTTCAATGAACGATATACTTCATGTATTGAAAGTACTTGCCAAAGCGAATAATCAACTAATTTTCTCCAAGATCGACCAATATGCTTTGCCAAAATGCCTACGATTGTACGTTCTCGAGGTGAAGGCTCATTTATTTCAATCGTTCCGTGAATAGCCAAATGACCTTATCCGGGCGCTTGGCCATCGCACAGGCACCCTTCCGACGAGAAGAAAAGACCTCGAACTGGCTCCGTACACATAGAACGTTTAATGGGCGGGCAGCATGGATCTAACTGCATCACATATCGTCTCTCACGCAGCAGTTGGCAACGTTATCCCGTTTGCGAGGGAATTCCCGAGAGAAATTGCATCCTATGTCCAGTTCAGATGTCACCTTCACATTGCATGGGCGAGGAAATCACTCATAGAGGCAGGTATGCTAATCCTCGGCGGCTAAGGGTCGTACCCGTTCTCCATCAACCTCCCATCCTTTGCATCCGAGAGCACCCACGTCCTATGCGGATCCTTGTACGCATAAGGGTCGTCAAAACTCTTTTCTCAACAGGATGGGAACAGAATTGGACCATAGACCGGCAGGAAATGCATATAAGAGTTCATTTGAAATTCGGTGCTCCGACGATTTATCTCAGCACCTTGATAATCTCTTTAGTCTGCTTGCTTTCCTCTAGCCCACTAAACATACTAATATCCCTTTCTCAGTCAGATACAGACTACGTATTACAAAAGCCTCAGTTCTAGGAATCTACTTTCTATAAATTGAGATACGCTTAGTCGCCAAGCGTTCATTAAACTCTAATATCGCCTCCTTGGGCTGATATAGACTCACAAATAATCGCAAGCGTAAACGGGTATATTATACAAATCTTGCATTAAATTGACAGAGAACAAAAACATCAACATATAAAATATTACTCACGTATTAGAGATAACAATTGAAATAATAAACCCTCGGGGTGTAAATGCTGTTTTGACATCTCTACATGCTTTTTATAAGACATATTTATCCTCGAGTTTTCGATATTCAAATGGATAGAAAACAAAAGGACAAAAGGCACTCGCTGGCATAATAAGCTTATATTTCTGATGCAGGGACAGCTTTCACCACCAAAACTCAACGGCTGATTTAAGAGTTTTTACAAACGTATATATTTATACGATGCACAATAAATTCAATGCACCTCTATAGAACTTCATTTTACATCACGTATCACACACTACTGCGTAGGAATTATGAATTAACATTTAAAAATTCAAAAGTAAACATGTTACCATAAAGTAATTTTTTTTAGCACATAGAAAACTCGTAGCCAACGTAGCTATTACTACATCGTATTTAATAATTGCTTAAATAAAAAATAAATCATCTTTACTCATTAAATGATATCATGATACAGCAGAAATAAGGTAATCAACTGGCAAGGAAGTTATGCAGCTCCGATTTTAACTATCACGCTCAATTGCATGGAAATACAGTAAGATAAGCATAGATATGCTTTGATAGAAAATGAAATAGAAAAGGATTGTTATACTTACATTAAAAAGAAATTAAGATATCAAATAGCATCCACCGCAGACTATTTTGCAAAAGAGTCGCTCATGAATTAAAAATAAATGTTCTAAATTTTAATTACTTTTCAACAAAAAAAAACAGGTGAATCTGCTATTTTTTCCATCAAACTCGAGAGTTTATGCAAGGTTATGGGGAAAGCACAATTCATGGCTGAAGTTAATAAAAATGAATAGATATGCTTTGATAGTGAAATAGAAAATAATTTCTTCCCTTTTACCTATTTGTAAAATACACTTAAATATCAAATGGGATATCACCCTCAGACACTTAAGCAAAAAATATCTTTCGTAAATTAAAATATTTTTATAAATTTCAATTATTTTTCAACTAAAAACCCCAGGTAAACCTTCTATATTTACCATCAACTCGATGGTTTATGCGTATGGTTTTGGCGTAGCTACAAGTTATGACCGAAGTTCCTGCAACCAGTAACCGATTCAAATTAGAGCCGGGAGAGAAACTTAACACGGGAAACTCTCCCGACAAGAATCGGAGCTGCATACCAATAAGGTGCGGTGGGCCTCGCGGGAAGAAATAAATAATAAAAAATAAAACGTCCCCGGTAAATCTAAAAAAGAGCAAGCGACCTCACGAATAAAGAGGTTCTCCTCTCTCTCGCCTCGTGGCCGGCACTGCGTACAGCGGTCGTGTTGGACTCGGCAATCACTCCGCAGTGACCCAGACCACCACCCCATCGCGATGAGGAGAAGGTGGGGGAGGGACGGAAGGTGTAGGGTGGGAGAGGTGCCCAAACGTCGTCGCCCAGCGCCGCATACCTACCTGCATCGCCTCGCACAAATGTCCTAAATCCGAGAGTCACTCGATCGAGACTTTTACGACCGCGTGGCAGAGCGACTCGCGAAGGGTTCACCAATACCTTCAAGCATGTAAACCTTAAAAAATATTCATTAAGAGAACATCATTATTGCCCGCCCTATATATTTTTGTGACTAATTTCTCATTTAAAAAAATTAAAGTATCATTATGACATTTTTCAGAGTCCATAGACTCTTTCACAATTTTGTTGTATATGTTCTCAGGCATATTATTTACTTAAAATGAGTCATGATATGGTGAGTTTTTTTGTCAGTTCGATTCAACCAATCATTTCTCCTACATTTATCAAAATTTTGATGATTCATATGGAATATGCTGCAAATTCTTCTTCCACTAAACCTCTAGAATTCGATAAATCACCTGTTCTCCTTCATTATGCTACATCTTACCTTCCGTTTATCCTCTAAACTAATAATATCCCTTCCATCACCATTTTAATCACCATCCTACAACTTCAATATATTTCTTGAGCTTTTAACAACATTTACATACCGGAGCGACACGGAGAACGTCATATTAGAACCCCACTTCATTTCCGTCAGAAACGATAAATTAAGAAAGATATCTTGCCGAACGTATAAGTAGGGGAATTTATTTTTTCCCCGAACAATAAAGGATTTTAATAAATGCTAGGCAGAACACCCATTGATCATTCTTTTTCTTTGCTGACGGATAGTGTCGTAACAAATCTATTGAGGTGGCTTGCGGGGTATTATGTAGTTGAGATGTTCTATTCAAACCCTTGTCTCCTCCAAATCTCCTCTCATAGTTTGATGTCTCCTACCATGTCTTGAACTCTATCATTTCTTTTTATTCTCTCAATTTTACCTTATCCATTCCCTTCCATTCCCACAGCCCAAATTCTTGCAGGCGTTTCTGATACTCCTTCTTCGGTGTCCGCGTTTCCGCACCGTAAATCCCAACACTCTAGATCAGGCTTGTCTCTACATTTTTACACCAGAACCTCGTCAGAAGCTCTTTTTCACTCAAAAATACTCTTTTCTACTGCAAATCTCTTCTTTAAATCGCTAGGAGAATGTTTAATCACATTTTTCTGTTCAAATGGTAAAGCTATTTCACCAACTCAAGTTCGTGTCCATCGATATTCATCTTAGGCGTCACAAAGCTACTGTTAACTTCACGCTGAAGAGTGGCTTTCCCATTTGTTTACATAAAAAGTTTGCGAAAAATACATTCATTGGGATGTGAAAAAACTCCCCTGGATAGGGAATCGACCCACGAACGTTTTAATTTTCGGACCCCTCCTGCATATTCCTTAGTTACCAAAGCAAATTTAATTAACGAACCTAGATAGGGTGGTGGTCTGCGAAGAGACCCGGAAAGCCAGAAGTTCATGGTTCAGGTCGGTACAGAGGATTTTCCCTACCATACTTGATATGAATTTCACCTCCGTTTATGAGGTTGGATTGAAATAATTCACATCAGCAAATTGAGTTTTCGGATTTTTTTTTCGCTTGAATTTTAAGTTTGCACGGAACATGTCGGACTTTGATTGGCGAGTTTTTGAGGGAGGTAGGGAATCTTTATTGCTGAAGAGGCGATAGACTAAACGTATTCTGCGAATATGCGTGGTGTGTTCAGAAAATAGCGGGAGTTTTAGCTTTTTGAAAAAAAATATTTATTCATTTGTCTACGTTAATGTTGTCGCCTTCAAAGAAGTTCACATACTTAACATGTTATGAACTTGTTCCAGCGCTTCTTCCAATCCCCGAAAAACTTCTCATAAATGATCTTTGGGATAGCCTTTATCTCTGCTGGCGACTTCTTTTAATGTCATCTATACCTGTAAAGCGACGGTTCTCTTTATTTTTGGAAATAGGAAATAGTCACATGGGGCCTTTTCTGGCGAATATGGAGGCCAGGGCATAGTTACAGCATTGATTTTGGCCCAAATTTTATGAACAAGCAATGATGCTTGAGCCGAAAATCGCCGAAATTTAAAAAAATGTCTAATCTTAGCAGCTGGCAAATGAAACATCTATAATACCGGTCAAAATGGCTTTCAGGTATATCAACAATTATTTCAACAATCATGCAGCCGAGAGTAAAACTTTTTGGGGTGTGGGCGTAGGATAACAATACATTAGAAGTCATGAAATATCAACAATCAACAACCATCACGAAAGAAAAGGGGACCATTTGAAAGTCAAAAACGGTCAAAATGACCGCTCTGGCGTTTCTAGAGTTAAACAATGAACACAGCTGAAAATATTGTCATACTTCCGAGGCATGAATACCAACATATTACAAAAAAATTAAAAATCGGGCTCTCCAAACTCACGAGAAATTTATGGTTGTTTTCGGGTTCGCAACAATTTCACGAAAATTTTAAAAAACTAAGTTAAGATTATAATTTCCCGAACACACCTCGCATATTTAGTTTGCTATCTTCAATTTTTCGTCAGACATTTTATGGTTTCTTCATTCACGGATATGAGCATTCGTCAAACCCTACTTGATCCCATTTATCGGTGGAGTGTCTTCCGACGGCGTGAGTGCGCGTGCATTGGTGCGATGGCCACGACTGGAATTTTTGTGTTCCCGTCTACCTGGGAACAGGTAAAACGGTCGGCAGGTAAATCCTCGACCGTGCACTCCAATGGGGCGGAGAGGACGAGTGCGGAGGAGCGGAGAGGTCACACCAAATGGGATTCGAAACCTGACCCCTTCCGTTCACGGACCTCCCGCAAGCCTCTCCGAAACAATACACTCACGGGATGAGCACGGCGGGGTAGGAGATGGGATCCCAACTCCGTAATGGACATCGACATTGGCGTATGGAGGTCGGGGGTGCGGGAGGAATTAGGAACGGCAGGTAGACGACGCGCCCGCACTCCACGCTGCGCCGCGCCGCCTACGCCTACAACCGCTCCCTGTGTATGGGAGGCATAATTTCAGACCTGTCACATTCCCACATGACAGTCAAGTTCCTGACCGCCTATAGACCTGATATGCGGAGGTGGGTGCCCATTTGCCCCAGCCGTCCCCGTCGGGTTCGCTCCCATGCTATGATGGTGGGCACCCATTGACTTTCCACGATGTCGGATTTATTCGTCCTTGACCAAATGGCCTACCCTTCCATATATACTTTCAGCTTAAGCCAAAGAAATATTGAGAATATAATTAAGATTTAATGACGCTCTTAAAACCTGGTTGTGACGATTCGCGTCGAAACCACATTCTGACTTGTATATATGTATCACACTTTGTCTTCAAATCATTCTCAGTAATGCTTTTCAGGCAATAAAATACAATTGAGGTAGTGATAATACAAAGGATACAAGTGATTTTTTCTAAACATAGTGAGGGACTGAAATTGATAACAGAAATATACAAAAAAGCTCGGTGGCCAAGGGGTACGTGTGGGCTACTTTTCTGTGCCGACATCCAGGGGAAAATCAAATACACTACTAAATATGTAACTGATCTCGTTTGTTTTCTTTACCCAATTTCTGTGACTCTGTTTAGAACTTACTTGCACTATCTAGAACTATACTCTGGTTACAGAATTGAAGGCTGTAATCCCGCATAAAAAAAACACACCCAGGACGTATACATCATTTGGCTCCAGGAAAAAGGCTTAATTAGAAATATCAGTAAATACAGAATATTTACTTGGAATGAAAATATTAGGACTGCAATCGTCAACCTTTTACAATGAAAAGGTTGACGAAAGTAACTTTTTGGGTCACGAAATTCAGATAGTTAAAATACCCCCGGCACTTATAGACAGAAAAAAAAGTAAAGGAAACCATGAAAAACAAGCTTGAACTACCAGGAAAGCATTAGTAAATGAAAGATGCGACCTGAATGAATAAACGTAAATGGGTAGAGAGAGAATCCTGACCAAAATTAGCCAGGGAAAACGTCGAGGAATTTTGAATATCAAAGGGAAGAGAAGCTTAGGAGGTGGGGTGGGGAGGCAGAGAGAGGGGATTACACTTCCCGACAACCCCTGCGTGCGGTAGCGAATGCGAAAGCGAAAGCCAAGTCCGGCGCAGGACGTCATTGGAATGAAAAATATACGTATAAAAAAAAGTTGCGACAGAGAAGCTGGACGCGTGTATTTTGTGTGAGTGTGAATGAGTCCGTGTTAACATTAGCTCACGCTATCCCTCACTGTCTTGTGTTCATCAGTGAGACGATAAAAATCTGACGGTGCCAGAAAGGGTGACGGCACGTCGACTCGCCACGGCGGCTAGCTGCGGCCGCCATCAAATGCCATGAGGGCTGCAGAAAAAACATTGCAGAAATGATTGAAAAGGCTAGTCGAGAATCGTATGAGATGATAAAAAAGGAGAGGAAGTTCAGATTATCTATAATTTTAGTTCCATGGAAGAGAAAGTAATTCGCACACATTTGCTGAAATAGGAAGACGTAATTAAATTTACTCGTTTTCGGTGTAAACACCTTATGTAAATAACGCATTCACATTGGAAATCGATTTGAAGTAAACTTCGCTTGAGGGTAAATTATGGCTCATAATTTCAGTATTTTTTATATTTGTCAAGAACGGGGCAGGAGCACTGCAACCAATGTTTTCTCTACATCGAGAAAAAAAATACAACTTCTATTAAATCCTATTTATTGGAAAGCTCACTTATTAATATAATACTCTATGTATTCCTACCGCATCATAATGTTCCAATTCACCCATTTTTAGATTTCATGACCTCATTAAAAATCCTACTTTCGCGGTTTGTATCATTAGTATTGTATCATTTACAAAATTGATTAAATCATTTGGCACCTAGTAGTGTTGTTTTAATTACCTTACCATACCTCTGGCATATTTTATGCATCTATGCTCTCTTTAGAATGATTCGATAAATTATTTGAAATTTATGTTGGCCTCCTTACATTTGAACTCTTATGTTCATATACCCAAATTTGTTGAAAGCCATGAATAGGATTCATTTTACTTTCATTGAACACGCAAACCATGAACACTACATGCATTAGCTTTACACAATTAGTTGTATACAATGTAGTCATTTGCGAAATTCTCTTCAAGTAACTGATGGATGAAAAAATATAAAGAGAACTATCTTCATTTGAGGAGGCGAGAAGTTTATCTCACTTCACCGTCCAATTCCAATCGTCCATGAAAAAGAAGTACCTGTCAGTTGATCCATCGAGATCACATGATATTTCCTCTTTTGGCTGTCTGGACGCCACGCCTTCACTCTCCACCGCATTCTCTATTTTAGTCGACGTTATTCTTTGCGGTTTTGATAGCGACTTTGATTCACGGGATTAATTATGCCCCGCCAACGAAATGAGTGACGCTCACGATAAGAAACTTTTTCAACTGATTCACTCATGGGCCACGAGAATGAAAAGCAAACCGCACGCGGAAGGGAATTCACGACTACTTTAGTTCTAACTGTGTCTGATGCTTTAAAGAACTGCGAAAGAATTAAATCGAAACTTGAAGCTTTTACGCGGTGGAAGGGCTTCATATTAATCATGAAAAACACTTAGTAACTCTGGGAATTTTGTGGAAGTAACAATTTTATTACCGGTTTCGGCTACTACACCATTTTCAAATACATCTGTTGAAAATGTGTATTTGAAAATGGTGTAATAGCCGAAACCGGTAATAAAATAGAAACTCGGGGAATTTTGTGGAAGTAACAAAGTGTTTTTCATTATTAATAGCAAAAGAACGAGAAGGCAAATGAGAGCAAATTCTTGCCAAATGATAAAATTAAACACAAATATATGGTTGGAGCAAATATAAAATGAAATGCTCTCAGCCCTTTCCCAAATGTATCTACATAATAAATCGATAGATCGCAAAAAATTCCCCCATGTTCGGTAAAATCTTCTTTTAGCCCGGAGAAATTTTTTCAAATGTCGAAAAAGTTGGTTAAAGCTGAAAATAACGTCCTTGTGTAGGCTTTCGCGGTGTGGCGAAGATTCAGGGTGGAGGTTTTCGGGGTTAGCACCGCGTAGATTGGTCTCTGGTCGCGTACTGTTGTCTGCAGAGACCAATCTACGCGGTGCTAACCCCGAAAACCTCCATCCTGAATCTAAAAATAACATATTCAAATCTACAAGTACTCATTTTTCTCGCTTATGAAATAATTAATAACGAAATTAGAGTAACAAGATCGTCAGATCTTACGTTCATGACAGTTCCCTTCCTAAGTATTATCAATAAAAAATAACCTCTTGTGATGAACATAACAAGGGAAGTCATTCAATATACAATGGAAATTGCTCGCAAGTGCATCCTTTTACCATGCAGAGATAAATGGAACGTTGCTAAAACAGGAAGTCATGCCTTACCGCAAGTTCTCCTTCTTCGCAGATCAAGAATTTTGGAGTGGTTAATCCCATCTCATTATCCTGTGCAGCATTGGGTTGTCTAAAGAAATTGGGAATCTTCTTTCTGTGGGAGAAAATAAATATGAGTCAAGGTACATACATTTAAATGAATCGTATCACAATAACCTAAGCGGTACTTTTTTCGTGCAATATAAATTCCCTGAACCAATATTACTTCTCGAGCAGTAATTACGAGATGGCTGCGGCAAACCAACACTAAGAATGTTGACGGATGTCTGTAAGAGTTTTTATCATCAACGAAATCACCCATATAAAAATTAAGGGATATATAAGATTCATTTCTGATAATTAATTACAACTATTAGCAAAGATAAATCAAAATTCAAATATAAATGAAAGATAAATTAAGCCATTAAAATATCAGCAATGCACCTCGGGTTGCAAATAACTTTCGTTTTTGTTCGCCATTACCAAAATGCCTGCCAATGAGACACATTATTGCCTTACTATCTAACTTTATGCCATCTTTAGTGCAAGTGAAATACAGCTATCAGCTATTTAGTCTCGGGTTGACGAATCCCTCCCTGAAAAATTACCCTTTCCTTCTGAATCATTTATCTTATATATGGATTAGATCTCTGTACCTTGAATAGAAATTGTAAGACGAAGTGCTCCAAAAGCCGAAGCGTACTGCACTTGTCTGTTTTATACCACCCCGTGTGATGCTGTATTGGTTTGCGGGGATGGATTTAAGACCGCGGGGACCAAATACAGCCTCTCAACCGACAAACATTGGCAACCACTCACACACACGCACGTACACATGAAGACACAAACTTATACATGATAACTCGGGTCGGTGTAACACGGACAAGTGCAATAAGTTACGGCTTTTGGAACACTTAATCTTACAATACCTATTTTATCCCTTTTCAATGCGAAACATAGGCGCAAAAGTTTATTTTTATGCAAGGCTCATTTACAGCATCTTTATACCCTTAATATACTAAGCTCTTGGCTCCTTATCCCCAGAGGGCAGGCCGAGTAAGCCGCTTCCCTCCGGCCTCTGTGCGTTTCGACTTCGCCGCTGTCGGAGCGGTAAAAGTGGTCCAGAGAGCTTTAGCACGGCGGCGAGGCGAGGTGAAAGCGAAGAAAATCACGTCCGGACGAGAGAGGAGCCGTGACTGGAGTACTGCAGTGCTTGCCTGCCTGCTCGCCTTTCCCTTTTTTGGCAAAGGGTTTTATATATCCAACCGACGTTATCAGCATTATCCTGCCCCGGCACATATCGGAACGGCTTTTGTCCCGATTACGGCCGCACCTTCCTCTCTACACACAAATACACTTCCAACAGCTAAGCACCGCCTTTTAGAGAAAAATATTGGCACTCCACATGATCAAGTGTTTTAATTTGAGCGATTTAATATTTTGGTAAATCTTCGGGTGAAATAATCTTCATTCATGCGCAAGATGATATCTAAGAGATTTCCTGACAATGCACAATTGAGTGACAAAAGTTAACGGTAAAGCATTGACAAATCATTTGTCAAACTTTTATATTAAACATTAAATTGATCAAGATGATTAAATTTATTAGATCAATTGCATATTTGAAACTTAAGCACTCTTTCACTGTTTAATTAATGCCAGTGATAGAAACAGAAAACTGATGTAATTCAAGCTTGAATTTCCCTCTAATCCCTTAAATGAATTTAAAATTTAATTGCCGTTTTTTTATAATACTGCAATAAGAAACGTAGCTTTGAACCTTTCTCATCATTAACCACAACCATGACTTCCACATGACCTGTCACCATAAGATTCTTACGAACCATATTAATACTGTGAAATTTAAAAAACGTAACGCTTTATACAATTTAGCGGCTGGCAAAATGCGTACTGGGTATAATTTTTCTTTCCATAGTCCGTCCACCCATTCGCACAAATTAAGGCTCCGATAAATTTCTAGTCGATAAGAAATAGCATACATATCTTTTTTTACCGTCGCACTTAGCGCGATATCATGACATCTCTTCATCATCGACTGGAGACAGCGAGTTTAAAATTTAATCACCAAAATAAACCCGAGTTATTAATACTCCCTTTAATGGGGTAGCTATTTATAGCAATACCGCAATGGGAATAGCCCTTCTTTCAAAGTTTCGCGTGCATCTCTCTCGGGATGGTAAATTTGAAATTTCCAAGCGTGGAACGAGACACTGGGAGGAATAAAATTCAACAATGAAGAAGGCCTCTCCTCTGCATTCATAAAGTTAAGCATTTTCTTCTCGCTACATCCCTGACGTTAGAGGATCCGTGGGAAAGGTTAAAAAAAAACAGCAACGAATCGCTGAAAATACGTCTGCAGCGTTAACTTGCGTTTTTAGACGACCAAAGGAGCGGCATTTTTCTCTCGGGGGCATGAGACTAAGCCAAGATAAAAAAAGAAAACCGAGTTTTGTTTTTTCTTCGTCATCACAGGTCATTAAAGGGAATGTGACATTGCTCGGCTGAAGCAAGAATTTTTCAATGAAATCCGGGAGACAGGATAACTCCGAATGGAAACGTGAGGCATATTCAAATAGGAAAAAAAATCCTAGGTTCACCCGCAGATTACGTGAATTGGAACAACAGAATGTTACCACGTGACAAGTGAATATTTTCCCATTTCTTTATTCGACCTTTCAGCGAATTTCATGCTGAGATGGCATGTGCATGCTACGTCATAGCGACGCGAGGTAAGAGTCGTATAAACGCTGAGTATACTTTTTGGAGGACCTAAAGAAATAAAATAATGAAAACTCAACAGCAATGTCGTGAGACGGTTTTTCAGAAAAAAAGGAAGAAAAACATTACCTCGAAATATGGATACAAAATTTTTCAATATTTGCTACCGTAGTTAGGGCAGAACATTGCTAGTGCTCGCTGATGTAGGAAAAGGGGAGTCATACTAATGAATACCTAAAAAAAACATTTGAAAATATGCTGAAAAAGCTTAATGTCTTCTTAAGATACAATGAAGTGAGACGACATTCATCACCGGTTAACAATCCTAAGACAAGTTTCACACATCTCTCCACTCATTTCTTCTATCAGCTAATCTTTAATCTTTCCAAACCTACGTATTTCATCTCTTTCACACCCTTCTTTATCTGCTCCATATATTTGATACGAGGCCTATCTTTTCCGTTCTCGTCATCTACTTTTCCCTCGACGATTTTCTTCATCTGGCCATCATGTCTCAAAATATGGACAATGAGGTTGTTCCTTCTTCTTATCAAGGTTTTCATTAGGTTTCTCCTTTCCCCTAATCTTCGTATGACTTCCTCGTTACTAGTTACACATGAGAAAATATTGCGTATTAAAATTGAGGATGGGAAATATATCAACTGCAAGCGTAAGGCCCCAAGGGGATTCCGAACGAATGCATGATCCGACTGAAAGTGTACTTAATTTGAATTGCTCTCAACATAGAAGTGAACGAGATTACTCTTAATCACTCCAACTCAGTCCAACTCAAAGTTACAATGACGAATTAATGCTCATGTTGCGGACGTATGAAAAGATGTACGCAAAGATGACCTCATAGGCGGTTTCTTCGGTGCATAGGTAACTCTTTGCCTCTACATTTTACAGGTTGTAACCAGCGGTAACCCATTGTCTTCAATGACACAGTATTTAAGGCTTGGTACTAAAATCCTCCCGCATTTCAACCATTATTTTAGATAAAAATCGGCGCCAAATAGGTGAAATTGTACGCCCGGAGCATTAGAGAAATATCTGACATTGCTGTGCGAATGAAAACTTTCTTCTAGTAAATTTTAAGCACCGAAAGCGCTTTAATCACAGTGAAACAATTTTCACGTTGCAGTTAAGAAATGAAGGTAAGAACGAATGAGCTCATAGAGGGTTCATAGGATTTTGGTTACACTAGTTTGGTTCTCCTTTATCTCAAGTAAATGCCTAAGGTTCCAACCCTCATCCCTTTCCTTATAATTCACACAGTGTTGAGATAGAGAAATAGGTTTCCACTTAAGAAATCGGTGTGCTAACATGGTGCACTAAAATGTAAAATAATTGAACCAGTGGACGCAATCAAATTTTCCACTCGAAATATAAAATTTTGAACAGAGCTTCATTATACACGTAATTATATAATTGAGAATGAAAAATAGAAATCACATATGCATGGTTTCATAGAGTGTTCTTTCGGTTTTGGTGTCAGGACTTCTATTTCACCACACACAGTCAAAAAATCCGTCTTCCCTTCTTTCATCCTCTCCCTTTCCTTTTCATTTCAACAAAATTTAATCTTGGAGTAATGTTTACGTTAGAATAGAACCATATTTTCAATAAAATTCAGATTTAATTACCTGATATACAACATTAAAAAAATCAAAAATAGCTGGTAGATAATGAAGACTGCAAATTTTCCTTCTGCAATTTAAAGTTAGAAAGTACTTTGATTCCAATGGTATAATATTTCTTACGAATGAGTTCATTGAATGTTCCTTCGTTTTCAGCGCCATTTCTTCGCCTCCTAGTTCCTTCAATACGTAAACAAAGCAGAACCGTAAATTTTCCATCTCCCACCCTGGCCTTTTCCCTTCTCATTTCTCCGTTTGAAGACTCAGTGTGATGGATTTTACTCCTCATTATTATTTAAGTATTCTACCGGTCGGTTTGCATGGAGCATTTGACTCTGGCCGTCTCCACTCCCCTCATGAACTACCATCTTAAAAGAACAAATCGGCCAATCCCTTTAATTCCGTAAATAAAGTTTTTTTCGCACTCATCATTGTCCTAGCAATCAATGTCCCTTTACTCATAGCGGCCTTCTGCACATTCATCATCTTTTTTTCTTCTTTCTCGTGTGCTGATGTTGATGATAAGTCTCCGCAATGATTTAGCGTACTGAGGACGTTGCCAAACTTGGTGCCACCTGCGGCACCCGACCTCAGGGGCCGGGTCCTGCGATTCCATCCGAGGCTCATTTAATTAACCTTAATTTTTTTTAGGGAAAGGTTGGTTAGTCGGGTTTCCCACGTTCATTCTATCAGTGTTTTCTACGTGACATCATCAGGTAGACAATTTCGCCTAGCGGCCACCCTTCGATCTTCCTATCACAATTAGCGGTCAGTAGCTAATGATTCTCATTGAGACATTTAAAAAATCAAAAGTATCTCAGCGCGAAAACAAATTTTCCGCTTAAAAATTTAAAGATTGCAAAGCAATTTCGCCATGTAGAAATCAAGACAAGACACAACGCTCTTCGCATAATAAATAAGTTGTCCAATCACGGTTTTTAACTGACAACTGACATTTCTCCGCGATTGAAATGGAACTGCTTAAATAACTAAACGCCATTATGATGATAAAAATTGCTTCATGTCTATGCTTGCTGCAATTAAAATTAATGAAAAACTTGACGCCGTATGATCACAATGACGATAACAAAATAAAATGCCATAAGTAACGCGAAAATTTGGAATTATATACGGCTTGTGAAAAATACCGCATGAAAATTAATTAATTACAGCCAAAATAAGGCCACGGAACGGATTCAACGGAACCACTACTAGTTCAGAGATGTGTTCACCATTCCGAAAGCTATAAAAAATACGGCATTGAAAAAGGCGGAGCAAGGTACGTGGTCTCCCCTTGTCAGAGAAACATTTCAATCACAGTAAAATAAAGCATATGTTAACTAAATAAATTTCACAAGAAAAATACATAATTTTAATTTTATATACGAAAAAAGGAAGGCATTTACGGGTATGTTAATGGAAGGCTCCTTCGGTTACAGAGTCATTACTTCGCCTCCTTGCTCCCTCACCACACGCATAGCAGAACACTACTTCTTTTTCTCTCTTGTCCACACGGCGTTAAAGTCCTTCAACTTTTCAGTCGTTTTTACAACTAAATATTGGCTTTTGATATTGTCCATCCAAAAAGATGTCTATATCGCTGAATGTAATGTGAAAGCAGCTGTGGCGTTACGTATTTAAATCTTGCAGATTTGTAACGCAAGCCCCAGACACACGGAACTTCGATCGTCTGTCACTAGCTGGTTGAGGGAAAGACACCACAAACAAGAATAATCAGCAGTTAAAGAAACAAAATCACGTGTCATTTTCAATCAAAATGTATTCCAAGTAGAAATATTCAAATTCAAAATTATTGCAGAAAGCAACGATGATAACTAAGAATCTCATAAGAAACATTACCAAAAACTAATTATAATGCTGTGTTTGCCTGTCAGCACCAAAAAATGATTTATAGAAATCACTCTCTTAGTCGACCGATGTGTTCGCTGCGAACGCCGAGAAAGAAGAGAGCTGGCCGACCCGCGAGCAGTGTCAAAGTGGAGGGGAAGATTTTGCTTTTTGTGAGATTTTGGGAGGGTACACTAAAAAATGCCACACAGCACTTAATAATATATGTAATATATTCATGTTGGGGACGAAAAACCGATGGCATGTACGGATAGGTTATACAAGTATCCTTCAGTTTCAGCGTCAGTTCTTTGACTGTCTTACCCGTCACTAAAAATTGCGTCGGTTTCCAAAGCTCAATTTCTTTTTCACTTCATAATGTTCACACTTGGGGTTAACATCCTCAAGTATTTTAGCCACATGTTTCAGCTAACAATTATGGAATTTGATGGTACATATAGTGTACTCCAGGCATTGTAAAAATTTAAGAATATTCCTTATTTCTGCACGAAAACTCAATAGCAGCCTACATATTTTACGTTACCTCAAAGACAGTGTCTTGCTTTTGTGGCTACCTCTTTAAATGATATTTTGCTATACTGACGTAATATATAAGGCACGTACAGATGAGTTTATAAGAGGTTCCTTCGGTTCCAGCGTCATTTCATCTTCTCAACGTGTCCTCATCACACACGGCAAAACCCCTACTTCTTCCACCCCTCTAGATCCCTAGCTCCCCCTAGATCCCCCATCCCCTGTTTCCTATTCCCTTCCCTTTTCCTCATCCCTAAGTTTCGACATCATAAGTTTGCCTGTCTCAGCATTCACCAAACCCTCCTCTGGTTTACAAACCCCATTTCCTTTTTCGTTTTATGGTGTTCATACTTGGGGTTAAGATCCTCAAGTATTTTACCCACTTTTTGCAGCTAATTATTGTGGTATTTGATAGTAAGCATGTTCAGTGCAAGGCATTACAGTAATTAAAAAATATCCCTTAATCCTGAATAGAGATTTACTCTATAAACTATGCCGCTTCTATGTTTTAATCTAGGGAAGTACTTTAAAAACAGTGACATAATTTTGTGCTTTTTTATCTTTTTATGCTTAAGCATAATATAGCTGTATGTATGCTGAAGTAAAACACAAGGCACGTACAAATGAGTTTATAAAAGGTAAAAATGTTCATAAAAATTAAACAATATCTCTTATTACTGCTTACTACTGACACTTAATGGCCTTTCCCATATTTTAAATGAAGAACCCACTTATAAAACAGTGACTTAATTTCGAGAATTACCCTTTTAAATGATATTTTCCTATGGCTGACGTAAAATTTAAGGCACGTAGAGATGAGTTTATAAAAGGTTCCGTCGGTTCCAGCGTCATTTCTACGCCTAAACGTGCCCTCGCCTCACACACGGCAAATCCCCACCCTCTTGGGTCCCCTGATTCTTCCCCCCCTATGCCCTCTTCCCTGTCCCCTTCCCTTTTCCCCATCCCCAACACTGCTCCTCTAACGTCGACCTTCCCGACTCACCACTTGGCCTCTTTCGAATCAGCGCGAGAGACGCTTTCGGCATTTTTGAAATGCTTCCTCTCCTTATCCTAATTCCCCGACCGAGGTGAGCGTGAATCGTGGCTTCGTTCATTCTTTTCGTCTTCCTCTCTCTCTCTCTCTCTATCTCTCTAGGGCACCCACCGACTCATTTCCCTACCCTTCTCCAACCGCCCCGAGCAATTTCGTGTCATTTTTTTTCTTTTTTTTCTATTCGTGAACTCGCATTGTTTCTTTCTTTCCGCCTTTTTAGACGTCCGCAGCATCGGTATCACGCAAGACGTTTCGTGCACACGATCCCAGTTTGAATAAAAATAATTCAAAAGCGAAAAAAAAAGGGTTTTCACGGTATTGAGTTGAAACTTCCGATTCGCTTGCCTTCACGTGAGCCGTAAATGCCAGTTACATTTTCTCGTTAGGGAGATCGCGGAGTTTTGGAGTCGAAAACACTGTGTTATAGCTTTACTAGCTTGCCTCTAGTGAATCGTATGGATGAGCCGTTGAGAGTTTTTCCTACATTTTGAGCCTAGCATGTTTATTTCATTTTAAGCTAGGAAACCAAGGTGAAGCAAGATAAATTAAATTTTTTGGAGTTCCGATAACAAAGAAAAAAGGCCTTTGATTAAAATTAATACGAAAACTCAATGCACAAATCCTGCATTCAGCCCATTTTCACCCAATTTCCTCTTTGAACAAGTCTATAAATAAATAAAAATCTCTCAAGTAATTAAAATCTAGGTTCTCAGCTCATTTCCTAAAGGAGAAATTAAGGCACATCACACTATCGAAATGGAGCATCGACTTAAGTATCTGAAAATATGCTGTTTAAAAATCTATGCATGGAGCATCCTTGATTACGTGAACTCGCATCAAACCATCCGATTGTCAGTAGTACTATCGAGCAAAATTCATTGAACTTCTCCCGGCTTTCTTTCCATTCCCATAAAATATACCGTGGCAATCTGTAGATCCACAGATCCACAGACTGTCCGATATAATTTAATTTCTTTTATAAAAACAGTCTTTACTGCATGGGAGCGAGCCGCTCTACCATGAAAAGTGTGAAATTGACAATTCTGCAGCTTAGTCTAGAGTGAGATATGCCCTCACTCATACAAATCAACCTTTGGCCGGCATCACTAAATGACAGAATGGTGCTAACCATATCAAAATCATGGCTATCGCAAACTTTGAAGGATGGAAGATTGGAAATTTATAACAGCTCGGCCGAGAAAAGTCTTAAAAAAAACTTGTTATATAGTAAAATCAATGGTTTTCGGCGTGAATTGGTGAAATAAGCTTAATTTGAAATGAAAAATCTTTGTAAATCGCACATGCTTCATTTTAAGCGAACAGATGTGATTAGGCTCAGAAACAGAGAATACACAATCTTAAATTTACTTGGTCAATGGGGATCGAAGGAAAGAGACAAAAGGTGATTAAGGTGAAGTAAAGGGAACAGCATGGAAAAAAACATAGTAAGAATAACTCTTCATTATAGCTAATTAAGTTATCAAGAGTCTAGGACGTCTTCCTTCTTCTCCATGGCGTCCACTCAATGAAGTTGATGTTGAAATATTGTCACTTTGGTAGGATGCAAGTTCATGTATGATAAGTGGCACGATGTGGTGCACATTCTAAACACTCATTAAATGAGACATAACTCAATATTTTCACAAAATTAATTTAAGCATGACGCGTTTCGTTGGAGAATGTTGTGTCGAAAACGAAAGGCGTCGTGCGAACATATATTTTGTGGAAGTGATGAGATGTACCTGTCATCTAGATAGACGTTACTATAAAGAGCTTAGCAGCCTGAAGTCTATGGAATCACTGGCTTTCCCGCATTATCTACATTTGTCTGCACTTTCTAGTTTCAAGATGTTTTTGCATATTTATGAGTTCGTATAGCTCCAAGATGTTTTTGCATAATTATGAGAAATTGAAATTCCTTCACAAATGCTTCATGCACCAGGTATTTATAGACCTCTTGGAATCATATCAAAGATGCGTTCCTGTCAACCCAATCCTCATGCATGACTGTTGGGAACTTTCCATGCAATACTTTGGACGTTCTCGTTTCTGTCGGATGAAGTCCGGGCTTTGATTCTGATTATTGCTATTTTTTCACAGCATTTTTGCTGGTTTTAGGCGAGGCATGGATTACACCATGCACTTTCGTCATTTTATTCTGAATTTAAAAATTTTCGGGAAATTCGACAAGTATTAAAAATGGCTGCTATTTGCATCGTAAGGAACAAGTTTTTCGGTAATCCGATATTTTTGAGATCTTGATGCATTGAGTGAGGCACTACACCTGAGCCAGAGATAATAATTGGCATGATGTTTACTTTCTCTGATTTCCACTATCTCTCAATTTCCGTCCTGAGTTCTTCATATTTTTACACCTTGGTGAAATAGGGTTTCATGATGCTGCGTGTATTAGGTACAACAATATCTATCTAATAGTATGTTGTATTGTGGTTTTTATCGTGCAGCACCGCATCAGGTCCACTGCTACGGATTGTTTTATCGGTGATAATTGATTGGTCGTAATAAATCTTACAGAAATCATTTTTAAGGATAGTTTTAGGAGTATAAATATAGTAGGGCACTGTATTTTCCTTGAATTTATATTTTGGAGTTAATTTCTGGTGGATGATGTTACAATTTATTATTATTTTAAATTATATTATTATTTAGGCCAGAAAGAGCTAAGAATACAAAATTTCCATACGTATATATATAAACCTTGATTTGGTCCGAGCACCTCCAAGGTAGTTCACTCGCCCAACCGCAGCCGGAGACACTTTCGTCCTCCTTCCCTTCATGACCGCACCGCCACACCTCGAGCACCGCTCCTCCCCGCTCCTTTGCTTCCTTCCTTCCTCGCCGCGGAGCATGCATCAAAAGGCATCTTCCCCACGGCACCTTCCCCCCCCCCCCCCCCCCCCCGCACGCCCCATTCCACTGCATCAACCCCAACGAGCGAGCCCTGTTAACCCTCCCCTCCCTCCCACCAACCGGTGGCAATTGTTGCAGCGATAACATCTGTGGATATCCCATGCCTCCTCCTCCTCATCCTTCTATAACCCTCCAAGACCCTCCCCCTCATTTCCCACACGATAGCGACTCGTCCGTGTGTTGTTCGAGTAACTGTGTGAGTAAGGCTCTATTCCTTGCAATTTTTACATCCCAGTTTCATGAAGTATCATTAGAAAACTTTAAGCATAGCTATATGAGAAACGAGTCAAATATTCAGGTATTCCTCTCAGACTCTACACCAGGTCAATGCAGTTGCATTGGCCCACGTTTCGGAAAACGACTTGTCTTAGAGTAAAATATTTTTGCTCTACTTACCTACATACATTTATGTGAAGGTAATCGTTACGGAATCATAAGACCCTTTTCTGTTCTAAGCATTGGATTTAATTCTTACTTAGTTTCAATTCATAATTCAAACTTTATAGCCACCTCTGATCACGCTAGGGATTGAGGAATAAAAGAAAACTATTGGTGAAGTTCACAATTTTAAGGAGTTGCATTACCATCACAGCTTAATTAGGATACAGTTAAAAAATCAAAAATAGGTTGTATTAATGCCCATATAATATTCCCCGCTTACAACTTTTTAGTTTCATCTGTACTTCAAGCACAGAGACATAATTTTTATCTGAAGGGACGTACGGATGAGTTCATACAAGAATTCTTAGGTGCCAATAACAATTCTGTATAATTTCCTACACTAAGAACCCTACTAATCAATTCCCCTTAAGTACCTATAAATATCAAGGCATTCAGAATTAGTGTTACGATCCTCTAGTATTTCAACAATATCTAATCTGTGGATAGTATCTGTTGTTATTGCTGTACTTAATGAACGTGCTTGTGAATCACTAGGTTAATTGAATTTTTTAGTCAACTTGATGTTTGCTTACTATAAATTTGTATGTAGTTCTTTTTCAACGTATCGACAAATTTATTTTTCATACTCAGGATTTTAACTTCATTGGGGTACTCGTAGTTAAAATAGAAAATTTTAATCCAGAAATCAACAAACAAGAATTCAAAAATTTGCAGATAATAACAAACAATTTTGTGCTTCAGAAATTTGTCGATAAATTACCAATCATTTAATCATAAACAATCTTGTAAAAATCAGTCACGTAGAAATTAGTGAATTATTAAGCGGTTGTTTTTTATCTATGGGTTCCTCAATGTAGTTTAAAAATTAACAATAAATTAGTCGAGACGCTGCAAAAGAACTAAATGAAAAGAATTATTGAACAAACATCACGATAGTCGAAAGAAATCTGTTATAACCAATGCGTTGTGCTGAACTCTTCCCTGCACACGTGAACCTTATCTCCACTCGGTAGTAACTCGTATGTGGCCTGACGGAAGAGTGTGAGAGCGAGGCTCTGTATGCCTTGTGTGTGTTTGTATACGAAATGCCCCCTCCCGCGATGCCGCAATGCGGGGGAATGGGCTGAATGCTCCCTGCCCCCCTCCACCCCACCTTGCGCGTCCCCTGACCTCTCCTCTCCCCCCGCCCCTCCCCCCTCCGACCCCTCCATCTTCAGAGGCCTCAATTTATCACTTCTTCCCGACCTATTCCTCCGTGGGGGCACACTACCTGTGCCTACAGACGGCCGGAGTTGAAGGTGGTTTGACGGTTGCATAACTAAGGGCACATTCACAACCCCACTCTCCGGATTTAGCCCGACAGTGGCAAGGCCTAGCCAGTGGAATGTTGGCTTCATAAAATTTTTAACTCGAAGATGTTTCGTTGAAATAACTCCGGCATGTAATAGATTGCATAAATATGACGTATGGGGACAATTTCTATGCTTATATATTCCTCACTTTATTTCGACCCTTTATAATTCCTAAGTACCGACTATCAAAATTACAAACGGAGTTCGAAAAATTTCCCTTAATGTTTTTTCACCGAACTAGCACCAGAATATACTTGGTTGAAATCCGAAGTATGGGTTACTTAAGCAATGTCCTTGAATAACGGTGGTTTGACGGTTGCATATCCAGCGGGAGCATTCATTACCTCACCCTCCGGATATAGTCCGCCTGTGGCACAGTACAGCCAATGGAATTTTGACTTCGTAAAATTTTTAACCCGACAAGTTTTCGTTGAAATAAATCCGGCATGTAAGATATTGTTGAAATACGAAGTATGGGGGCAATTTCTGTGCCTGCATATTCCTCACTTGATTTCGACCCTTTACAATTCGTAAGTGCAATCAAAATCACAAGCAGATGTTGGAACATTTACCTTAATGTTTTTTAACGAACATGCTTCGGAATTTACTTGGTTGAAATACGTAGTATGGGTTACATAACCAATATGTTAGGTTGATGGTGGTTTGATGGTTGCATAGCCAAACGAGGCATTCACTCTCTCACTCTACGGATTTACTGCCTGAGGCACGGCACAGCCAATGGAATGTTGAATTTGTAAAATTTTTAACCCGACTATTTGCCGTTGAAATAAATCCGGCGTATAATAGATAGTTGAAATACAACGTACGGGGGCAATATCTCTGCCTGCAAATTCCTTACTAGTTTTACCTTGATTTCGACCCGTTATTATTCATGAGTCTTATCAAAATTACATGCATGGTTTGCAAAGTTTACTTTCATGTTTTTTTGTCACTGAACAAACTCCGGAATTTACTTTGTTGAAATCCGAAATATGGAAATAATTACTATACCTAAACATTTCGCACTAGTTTATGCTTGATTCTAACCGGTATAAACTTGTAGTCCCATAAATATGACACACAGTTTGAATGAGGCTTGAAGTCGATAAAAATAGTTTGTGATATTAAAAGCCTTCATTCAAGCCTCAATTCGACATCAATAATTTTATATTTCGCCGAATTTTTCCTCACCTTGAAGCTACAAATTCTTCTAATCCATTTCGAGAAACTATTAAAGCGGTTACATTAGAACCTACTCAGGACTTTTATTTCTTAAGTGCACGGTAGGAAATTCAAATCAAAAGTCTTAGCATAGCAATCATTTAAGAAATCAAATTACTATTTTTTATATTAAGACGTAATTTATGGTTCGAATGGTAAAAAAATAACATTCATATCCTCTGTCCTCAGTTTTATCTTCTTGGTCTTCAATCAGATATTTCCTATTCCATCCCCCTTCTCTGAATTTATTTTAAATATCCTCAGCTCACTGTTTTCCAATGGAGAGACAGGTAGGAAGACAACTGAAAGACAACGATTCCAGTTGAGCAGCTGGAGGAACATTGATTTTTTCATATAATCATTTCGGTAGCACAACTTTACTAGTTACGCTCCAAAGATAATAAATTCCTCTCTTCGTCAAGAAATCAAGAATATTTCGTGTCTTATATCGATGTTTATATTAAAACACAAAACCTGTCTTTCAAAAACGAACCCTTATACGACAACTTTGATTACATAATTTTATCCAGCACAGCGGCGCAGCGAGGGAGGGGTTTCGGAAGATAACCTCCAGAGCTCAGAGAATTTTTAAATAAAAATAATGTAATGTTGAAAATTTTTAAACTAATATTAGGAGGACGGATGACTCACAAACATAACATCGCAAATGTTCACGGAGCCAAAGCTATTCGACGTTTCCGTCTGTTATTATCATAAAATACTTTAAGTATGATCCATTTTCCTTAATTGGATTAATATTTCTTAAATACTAGTGTAAGGAATAATTAAAATTCGTCAGAAAGCCGTAAAACTCACCATTTTGAAACATTTATCTTAAAAATTTTGCCAAGATTAAAAAAAACCGGCATCTCCCGCTTGGCAGTATGATATACCCCAATAAGTTGTAGCATTGGTGAAAAGTACAATAAATGTTTACATTTCTGACCCTCAGCTTCCGTTACCAACGTATGTAAATTGATGGCACCTCATCCTCCGAATCAACTGCTTAATCAGGTAGGTATACTACACGCTAGTATAAATGATCCCCTTCGGCTTCAGTTATTTTCGGATGAAATAATGGAAATAAGGTATTATTCTTAACGGGGAAGATTGCAAAAAGCTGCATTGTCCATTCAACTCACAGACAGAATTTATATCAACTTTGTTTCTGACTGATGCTATCCGTAGGTTCTGCAAAGGAACCTCTCAAAATCAGCCCTGATCACCTATTCATCAAAAATCAATCACCACAAATATTAATGGACACTTTTCAATAAATCTCTGTCTCAAGTGATCCAGGAGTAATTTACGGTGGCAAGGAACAAGGTGATGTCCGAGGTGCTGGCATCCTGTCTCAATTCACGGGCCGATAGGACGTACAGGCTCTCAAAACAGTGTTTTTGCGGTTGCATTCTCCCTATCTTGGAGCACCGCTAACCACCTGACCCACCATTTGGCATTTTCTCAGCCTCCCAGCCAACTGCTTTCTCACTATATCTCCTCGGAAACTAAGCCAGTTACTCAAATTATTCCGCCAATTTTTACCATAACTCACTGTTGCATCCACACAGGTGCGATGCTTCTCCATAAAATCTTCATTTACACGTTCCTCCTCGCCCCATATGCAACTACTGATAAAAATATTACCTGATTCCGTATCTTCATAACCTTGTCTTTTCCACTGAATCTCTTCCTCTATCGAATGCTTCGCCAATTCCTTTGTATCAAAATACCCTTTCCTGGATCTCACCTACTCTGTCACTATTTCCAAATCTTCTCTTTTCAATTCTTCTTCACCAGTTCACCAGTCTTCAACCCTTAAGTACCTCCGCCAACCTATTAACTCACTTCGTCAATTAGCTTCTAAAAATCAAAAGAAACAAGCACAAAATAAAAGCTACAGTTCAAAACTTTTTCACATTACTTACAATTTTATTCAACCAGAGTTATTATCACCACATTAGCGATCAAAGCAAACTCCCCTTTCCTGCATCAAATTTCATTTTCGCTGGGACTCTGGCAACTAGGCTTTCTGCGGACTCAGGCATATTATAATGAATTCTTAGCAAAAAAAAATACTTCAAAAGAAACCACGTTATATCTTATGAAATGTAGATAGTCTATTTTCTGTTAATTTCCCTCTTAAATATTAAGGCTTTCCTAGAAGTGCACTTGCTATACGTTTTTTTCGTTATTCTAACAGGTCAAATTCTTTTTTTTTCATTTTCAATTTTTCACTACCATTGCTATAAACTAGTATAGCCTTCTTGGCTTTTCTACAAACAAACTTTTTACACATAAAGTCACGTGGGTAATATAACCTCCGCCCAAAAGGTTCTCATTCCAGCTTGTATATATCTCGGGATTCCCATTTCCGATTCCAAAAATACGCTTTCGATTTATTGCCCTTGCGTATACATCCAGAGCCGCTTTGCAAGGGGAAACATAAGTCTGCACAGGAACACAATGGTATCGGAGAGCCTTCGGTAGGCCATTAAATCTAAAAAATGGAGACGAAACACAATGGAGCTTGCTGGAACCTCTGGCATGTTGTTAGGCACAGTTTGATCAAACAGTTTACATATATTTATTCACCACGACAAAGGTATCAAAAGGAATCATTTTCCTGAGCTTTCCCAGTAAAATGGAACTTACAAGAGCACTTTTTGACGAGTCATGAATACATTCATTGCTCATACAGACAAAAATAATCGTGGACACTGCCGTAAATATGAAAAAATTGAACATCAGAAAAGGAACGGTAGTGGTTGAATTTTCTTGTTAAGATTCTATTTCTGAAACTGAGGGTGTAGTATTTCATATCTAACCGTCCACAGGTTAGCCCAGGGGATATATATTGACATGTAAATCTATTTATCTTCTTTACTTTTCACAATACGCATTCACTGTACTATTCTCTCACCTAACCTCAGAAAATTTGTATATCGTAGCTGAAAGAGGTCAGGAAAGCTGGAGGATGTGTCAGGAAAGCTAAGCCAACATTCATAAGTTTAACGGTAACGTTAAACGGGAATATGTAATAAATCAGGCACTAGAAGACAACCTTTACTACTTTGAACTACTTTACTACAACTACTTTGAACTGTTTTTAAGATACGCGTAAGCTCCGAAATGCTATCTGAGACTAATGAAGTTGAGTAGAGTTACATTACCTTTCTGATCATTGTTCTTGCAATTATATTCTAAAAATATCGTGAAAAAAAATTTTGTTTCCGATTTTTTGCTTTTGATTGAGATTTAATGTAAAGTAATTGACCCAAAATTTATCCTAATTAACGTTCAGGTTCAAATATGCATAATTTGTGTAATTTTTATTTGTGTAACTAAGTTAGAAAGTAAAAACATATAAAAACAAAGCCGTAATTACTAGCGTAGATGATTTCCAGCCAGCCAGAAAATGTTTCAATGTTAGGTCTAAAGAAGAGAGGTAGTCTTTAATATATTTTAACCGCAAGACTTTCACTCTAATTGAAGAAAAAAAGCTCCCATTTTCATCCCAACGCTCTCTTAATGATCTAAACGTGCGCAAACCTGACTTCCATCTGAAGCCACCATTACCTTGAGGTAAAAAGCCCTTTTCTGCCAAGCCACTGTTCCCTTCACCTTCCACGCCCTTCTTTCTCGACCTATACCACCCACTCATGGACAACCAAACCCTCCCATGTCTTTGATTAACCTTTAACCTATTCCTGCTCTGTAGTCGATATCTATCCGTCACATTTTCTTTACCATTGTGGTGCGAAACGCATTACTGTGTGCGTGTGCTTTAGTAACGAAACATTTTGGACCACGAACAACTTACAAAGAAATTAATGAAAATTATATATATTATATTAAAATTTAATACACTTATTCATCAAATTTCATGAAGCTTAAATTCTTCCGGTTACTTAAACTTTAAATGGGATTTGCTAAATTTCGAGGAGAAATCAAATCGGCGATTTTAGCTGCGCACAAATGTGAAGTATCTTCTTATTTGTGTGTATTGCAGCGAAATATAAAGCGAATTTGTTCATTTACTAAAACATGCAGATTTAATTGATATAGCAACATTTAAAAAAACTGCAAGAAAGTAACAGGTATCTGACGACTCAGTGATGGTAAAAAACTCTAGAATACACGCGACCGCCTAAGCTTTGAAACTATGCATTTGCTACTTTTTACCATTCTCAACTGAATTCGTCTATGTCTGGACAGGGAATAAAATTATTATCAATAGCATCAGATAAAAATTCATTCCATTTCAAGTTAGAATTATACGCAAAACATACCCGTAATATAATATGCAAAATTGAAAACTTTTATTCCAAAAAATATCCTTTTATGCTGATAATAATCGTTCATTTCACAGGTACGTACAATAAAATAAAATGTTGTAGAAATCTCCCATCCATCGTCAGAAAAAAATAAAAAGTCAAGATATGATTCAAGAAATGATTTTGAGAAGAGCATCACATATATGCTACGGGGACGAAGTGAAAACAATTGACCGGTGAAGTCTAAAGAGCATTGGATCCACTAAACCTTTGAAACGCATTTGGAAACTTTATCGTTCCTCCGTTATTTTTTAAAGAAGGAAGATGTGAACTAATCGAAGGACCTCCGGAGCAAATTACGACCGAATAAAAGACCCGCGTACCGTCCGACGGCGGCAGGAACAACAGCCAATCAAGCGGAAGGGAAAGAGGCCGAGGAAAAGTGAGATAGCGGGGAATAACGACCAACAGTAGAAAAAAAGTGAAACAAAAAGACGAAAAAACGCGGGAATAAACACTAAACAAGAATTAAGAGCCAACTACTTCGGGGGAAAAAATAAAAATAAGCATGGACGGATGAATAAATAAATAAAGACAATTTATCCTCCTGGACCCTAGGGGTCAAAAGACTCGAAAAGGGGTTCTCTTTCTATTCTCTTTTGCTTCATCTCCTTGTCCTCTTTCCAATCTGTACACCCTATCGCCTCATTCCTCGCCTTACTCGTCTTACACAAACCAGAAGTTTTGGCTATGAAAACGGGAAAGATTGAGGTAAAGCGACAAGTTAAGTGTTAGATAAAGGCTCAAGCAAGAAGAAATATTTAGTGGAACTCCAAAATATGATAATTTAAGTGACTATATCCGTACAGATGAAGGCAGGTTAACAATAGGGTTCTTACGAATGACCCTTGTTGCCCTCCCTCCAATACCCTCTATAATTGACAATAAGGCCAATTTGCTTCCATTCTACACACAAATCCCATTCCCTTTCTTTACCCTCCCCGTTTCTCTAAATATTTTTCCATCCAATATGATAATCAGCATCTCCTACTCAATAGTACTCGCTCCAATCCGACCCACTCTCCCCTCAGATTCTCATGAGGAGGTAACAGACAAGTGGATTCTATTAGATTAGGGTAGCGTCTATCCTGCATAAACCAGGAAAACAACTATGAGTCAAATTTCCATGCGATTTCATTATGTTATTTGATTTTTTTAACCACTTGTGATACTCGAAATTAGCAATTCAAACTTAACTACAGAATATAACGCTAGCGACGAAAAAGGAATAGATGTGCCATTTGGAAAATGGGTTTTGATTCGGCCTGGACCTCCGAGGAGGCAGGAAAGGAAGTGACGAAGCAAGCGATAGACTAATGGATGGATGAGAGTACAAAGGGAAAATGAAGGAGAAAGCGATATGTACCGGGCTTAAAAGATTCAGCGGACTGCGACAAAACACACCCCATTATAACGTGGTTATAAACAGGTGCAAGGAAAGTCACGATATAAAATGATGAAAATGCGTTAGGAAATGCTAATTACAGTGCCAGTGATGGGGAGATAACAGACAACTAGACGCAATTAATTCCGAGCAGCGTCAGGTAGCACAGGTCCTAAACCAACTAACAAAGGGCGTTTGAGGTATTTTTCATGCAATTAAATTGATTGACTAAATTTGAACTTTTTGAGACATTAAAATTTTGGTAAATAAAAGTCAAATCATGATTTTAAGCCTAAAGATGGAAAAATTATATACCTTTCTGACATATGGATGGGATTTTAAATACATTTAGCTCTCCCTTCACCAAACTCCCCCAAAATAGACTATCTCGGGATTTCGAAACGGCAAGAAGGAAGCATGAAGCAAACCACAGAGGAAAGAAGGAAAAAGATCGCGATTGGCGCTGGATGTAAAGGATAGAAGAGACTGCGATAAAAGAGGTCGATTAATTTGGTAGTTAGTGCGAGGAAAAGAATAATAATGATAGGCGTGAAAACGTTACAAAATGAAGGTGTTTGCAGTATCAGTAAGGGGAAGGTATCTGGCAAGTAGAGGCCATTACTATCAGGAAGCGTAGGGATCTATAAAAGGTTGACCAGGGAATAATTGTGGATGGGTAGAGGTAGAAGGGCAGGGTAAGGCATTGCCAAACATCAATAAAACGATGAGGATAATGATAAGTTTCATACAAAACGTTACATGGTTAAAGGTTACTTTTCAATTATCGAATCGTCTAGAATTTTTTAAACAGTTTCAATTTAGCAAAGAAAACTCCAATCCTACATTTACGACTAAAAACAAAAATTGGATACATTCCTCTGACATTTAGAATAAGAGTATAATTAGCAATTTTTCCCCTCTGCTATCCCGAAATAAATCAGGTAGGTCCTTCAAACGGCAAGAAAGAAGCAATCAAGTCAGACCTTGAAAATGGAGGAAAGCAAACGATGAAGAGAACGACAGAGGAAGCGAAGGAAGAGAGAGAAAAGCAAGGAAAAGTAGGAAATGTCAACGCTACATAGGACTAATGTCATTTGCCATTGTTGCATAGCACTACAATTTGTTAGAAAAACTAGCTAAATTTGCTAAATATAACCGACACATTAAATATCATCATCTCGTTAACCATTTTTATCAGTTTATGTTACAACTTTTCTTGTTCCTGATTATAACTACCCTTTAATTGCACGTAAGCTAAATTTTACCTGCAAAAACTTTTGCTCGCTTGTCAGCTAGCAAAAAAAACGGTAACGTGATTTCTCAGATAATATGCTAATTTATTTATTTTTATTTATTTCCCACTACCCCGTAAGCAGCACTTCAGGGACTTTACAACGGAGAATTAACAATATACAACATAAACATCCATGCCCTGGGCAGGGACCACCTACCCAGGTGGGATTCGAACCCACGACCTACTGTTTGGAAGGCGAGGACTTTACCCCACCGTCACAGAGGCCGGAAAATGATCAGGGCAAATTGACTTTGATTGATCGATTTGGAATTACTACAAATTAGTACAGAAAACTCAATATAGGCCTATAGACGAAAAAGGCGATTCATCCCACTGGCATATGCCCTTAGATAAACCGTCATCCTACTCTCCCGAAGTAGACCAGCCCTGGACCATCGAAAAGGCAAGAGAGAAGAAGCGATGAAGCGAACGATAGAGGAAGGGAAGGACGAGAAGGAGAAAAGAAGGAGAACACGATTGGCGGTGGACTTAAAAGATTCAAGAGGTTGCGACAAAAGACGTGGAATTCTGGTCGTTTGGAGACACAGTTTGCTCTAAGATGGCGGGCACACCAGGGACCGTGGAGAAAGAGTCGTGAAGAGGGGGCGGGAGTGTGGGTAGCTAAGGGGAGGGGTAAGGGAAGGGAGCAGAGGTCTCGGAAGTGGGTGGGAGTGTGTTTTCCTTTCTGGGAGGGAAGGGGTGAGGGACCATGGGGAGTGGTCGTTTGGAAAGCACCCGTGGGGTGGGGTGGAAAGATGGGGCAACACTGACCGCATCTTCAATGGTGGAAGTTGCAGGGGCTAGCTAGGGGTGGGATTACGGGGATGGGAAGGTTTTTAGGAAAGCCTCATATGAGAGGAAACTATTTTTTTTTATTTTTCTTCTTCTCTTTTTTTCGGGCAAAGCTGAATGCGACGCTCCGCACAGGACGGATATACAAGACGTGGTGCGGGTGCTTGGTCTGCCGAGGGTCATCCCTTACTTATATTGGGTGCTCACAGGCACTACACGTCCAGAGCAGATGGTCTTAAAAATGCTGTTTCTACGTGCGAATTTTTCCGCTGCCTCCGAGACCGTTTCCCTCCACATGTGCGCCCCGCCTACTTCTTCTCCTCCTCCCATCCCTGCCAAGTTTATCCGCCACCGATCTATATCCCCGTGAGGAAGAAGTCATATCTTTTCCTTGGTATTTTTTTATTTTGTACACAAGAAGTATCTCGGAAGTTTTTATAAGGTGAAGTCTAAGGATGATTCGGAAGCGGGCTCACGGTCCATCCATGTATTCTTGATGCTTTCTCCCCTTCTCCCTTCCTCGTCTCGCCGAGTCACGGATCGCTTACTTCGTTTTATTTTTCGTTGCTTCTTCCCCAGTATATTGAATGGGCATGCATCGAAGGAGGGTGGTAGCGATTTGGAAGTGACCGGGAATTTTTGCTTGGGTTGAATTTGGGCGAGCACCTTCCGATAATGGCGAAGGTTAGAAACAAGGTTACTGAATGGAGGAGGTCCAATTCCATCCCACAGAAAGCTGATTTCCATTGCCACTTCGGTCGCATTTTAATCGGCTTTCAAAGATGTCCGCGAGGCGGTGATGAGTGCAATGCAATCCACTTTTTTCCAATATTTTACATTATAATGTTTGTAATTGCGAGGAATAGAATTGAACTTTTATGAATTTGATAGACCATATCATTATGTACATTAACCTCTGTAGAAACAGCAACAGAAATCTACCTTATTTCCCCGTGAAACTGGGTGCAAATTGTCCGTCAACGACGCGAGTGGCGACTTTAGTAAACCCATAAAAATGGGCATTGTTTGACTACTCATTTAGAAGTCGACTTGAGGATCCTCTTTCGCAATATTCGTGGTTAGAAAAATAAAGGAAGGAAGGAATTAAACGGGCGAAGGCCGAAAGACACCTACACCGCCAAGCAATCGTGTGTAGGTATTAGCAAGTGGTCCCAACGATTGTTCATAATTTGTCTTCTTTCACCAAGCATAAATCATTTAATATGCAGTAAAACACGCTTATAAAGAATTTCAGTGGAACATCTTTTTGTTTTGTTATAAACAGGGTTTCGCTATATCCATAATAAAGGATTTAACTCTATACATCCTAGGATTGCCCGCAAATACTCCGTAAACAGTCTATATTTAAGCAACAGTCCGTAATAATTAACCATGATTCCTACCTTTTCCATCAAACGGCTGTAAAGGGAAGGATTTTAAGATCAACCGTGGCCGTGACTTCATTATAAAAGAGGAAATTATTTCCCCAGGGACAAAAGAATAGTTCGTAATGGTAGGGATTTCTTGTCATCTTAACTCGTTAAATTCCCGGAAGTTAGCATTAGCGATTATTATAGGAAAATCCAACGGACCGGAAACTCAACTCATTATAGGCGGGATTTTGTTACAAGCATGATGGCTATAAGCATGTTTTACTGTAAATGCTATGAGAAGAAATTTTCAGGTTTTATGTAGAGTCCGTTTTCATCCAAAGGATGCCCTAATTGCTGCAGCCACGACTACCTATTAACTCTATCTTCAGCCCTTCTCTTTCAGCCATTGTAAGAGGCGTATCCCATGGTTTGTAGAGAAATTCCTTCCAAACGTTTTCCTGTGTCTAACAAACAAATGTATGTACAGGAAAATATTAAATTAGGCCAAATCTAAGTGAACCAAAATTTTCAGGATTAGAGCGTTAGTATACGGATCGTTGTGAAAGCGAAAGACTGATCTAGTGATAGAAATGCATCATAAAATACTATAAAAAACAATGATAGCTTTTAGACAGCAATTTTCTCCGAATACGGCAACATTCAACTCTTCAGGTGGCAAAAAGGTGGAGTACTCGATACAAATAGTAGTCTAAATTTATAAATGCAATCATAATATTCCGGAAAAATTATTATGAAATGTCATTTTATCTTGGTTTCTGAGCATTTTAAAAATATATAACCCCAATTTACTCACTGAAACTAAGAAAAGTTATGAATGCCATACCATTAAGATGCCCCATATAATTTTTTGAAAGACTTAGATTAAAGAAGATCACGCAGAACACGCATTTCAAAGGATATTTCTTTTTTTGATCAATTTTTACGGTCATTGTCAGCGCCGTTATGCTCCCTCTATATAAAGCTTCCTTAATGGTATGTACAATTTACTCAAATTATTTCTTTTGCAGCGGATGTCTCGCTCAAAGGAGTTGTAGTCAAAATGGTGGATTATAACAAAACTTTCTCACTCTTGTGATTTTTTCAATCTCCTTGACTTGGGAGATAGCAAACGATGGACACAGGTTTTGACGATGGGCTTGAATGATCTAATTCCATTACGGATGTGAACTACTCCTTAATTTCATCTCTCAACACCGCTATTCAAGCAAGGCTGCAGTTAAATAATCACTTAAGAACTTTCCCTTAAAAATGTCTCGGGTAAAAGAGGTAATCGCGTTTGAACTCATCACGAAGGATCGAATTTATCTCTTTCGAGATAAGCTCTAACGGCCCACGAGAGCATGCTGATGGATATTACGTTGGCTTGCTTCATCTACGAGTATGGGTAGAAGGTAAAGGGTTGCCAATGAAATCAAAGAGAAGGCTTCAAAGGCGAATATCCAATCGAGTAGAGGTACTTACATCTCGAACACGCTCCCTATAATGGTGAGGCAATGACTATTACAGCAGCTGAGTTTCCATTGATGGAAGGAATCGAAATGAGGTGCCAAAGGATAAACTTCAAATAGATTGACATATAGAGTAACAACGAAGTCGTAAAAGCGTAGGAGAAAAAAAGGAGTTCTGTGAATACTTTAAGATTTCACGACCACGGAAATGACGACAGATCTAAGAGAGAAAATTAGGTATAGAAGGATGGCAAATAAACGGCAAAAAGTAGCCTCAGATAAACTGTACATGGAGGGTGTGAGGAAATAATTACGTAATTGGGAAAAGATTACCTCATTCAATATCTGAAGGGAGATATGTGTCAATCCAATCTTAAGATTGTTGGCCAGTAGTGATAATGATTGATGGGTTGCTAAATATTAATTCTGCGTGTAGAAAATACATGCGTGCGCAACGTTGAATATGTCTATTCGCATTAAGGTCCGCACTCACGGCATCCGGTTGATTAAATATGGCTAGATCTAGTAGTGCTTTTAAATCAGTATTCGAAGGTTAATCAAAACTCCAGCAGCATAGATTTCCTCGACTTTACTTTTTAAATTTCCAAATATTCTCTTTCCTTCAAGCGATAAATTAGTCTTATCAAATGCATATCGATAACTGAGCCTCTCGCAGCAGTTAAAAATACTCTCACCACATAAAAAGGGTACCTTTAAGGCGAGCGTGATGGAGAAAGGTGATGACATTCAAAATGAGAAGATAAACCATTTAATATTGTTATAAGAAATACATCTGAAAATTTTCAAGTTAAGAGTATTATATCGGTGATTAAAAAAACAGGATAAAATATAAAAAAATTAAATAATATTATCGATCAATACATATCGGAACGAACCAATCAAATCAAGACTCGTCACCTAAAGAAATTTTATTCTTGCATTCAAATTGTAAAGCGTTATCTACGTATGGCATTAAAACCTCATCAAGAAACTTTTTCTTGAGGAAAACGGCCTCATACAAAAATGAGAACACAAAAAAAGCTGCTATTGAGCCATCAATTACTTTTGTAAAAGCGAAGAGAAAAAGATGGTAAAAACATGAAACACACATTTGAATCCATTTCTTGCTCCAAAATATCCTATCCAGGAGTATATGTATATGTGCAGCACAGCTGCTGAGGAATGGACAAGGATTGACAAGCCAAGGCAAGGCACTTACATGGCAAGGATTATTGACATATTCCTACTCTGCTTTTGAGCCGGTCCAAACGAGCTCTGCATTCTGTACCGACTTCGTGACAGGCGACTGCTTGAGATCAGGGTGAGCTCTCTTGTGTCGTGACAAGAACACACAGAAAGAAATCATTTCACTTGGACATAGTCAACTTTCTCGATAACACGTATTGACGTGACCACTTACAGAGGAGATGGTCAGATGGAGAATAACGAAAATATTTGCTATGACAATGTGCTTCAGGACTTGGTCTATTTACTGAGAGGAAAGAGCGTAGGGATGAAAAGCAAAGCCATTCTTAGCAGCCAATTCTACCGGAAAAAAACGCATGGGAACAAAACTTTAAGCTCCACATAAAAATTGTAGGCAACATAAATATTGAGGAAAATAGAGGAGCATATATAGAGGACTAAAAAACGGGAAAATGGTATTCTACTTCATCCATTTGCAGTTCACGCTGCGATTCACTCGAGCAAGGCAGATCTATGGCTGGGAATGCTTTTCCGGCTGAAATAATGACTTACACGAGGAAATGTCACAGGAAAAGTACAATATTCATCGCAAGATCACATCCTGTGCACTCCATTTTCCTTTCCATTAGTATGCGTTTCCATTTTCTTCGCGTTCGAGTTGCGAAGTTCGACGTACTTCACCCTTCCCCTCCAACGAGATTTTAACAATGCATTGCAATTATATGTATCTTACCCAGGGAACAGAAAACATCTAAAATTATTCTTTTAATGAAATACACCACGATTTTTAAATAGACTGATATACACCATAAAATAGTTGAAAGGTGGAACCACTACTAAATTGGTTTATCACATCCCATCATATCAATCCTTAACCATGCATAGCTGTAAGATGAGGCAAATAGTTGAATACGAAAAAATAATTTGTTACAAAGCACCCTCAAATATCATTGATGACTGATTAAAATTGACTTTTTGTATGGAATCACATGGGCATATTTGCGAAAGAACGACTCCATTTTGAGGATTCTATTCTAAGATTTATTCTGGATTGCATACACTGCGGCATGGAGATAATTTTCCTTCTCATTCAATCTTAATGCGGTTACTTTTTCAAGTGAAGGAAATCGTCAGCATATATGGTAAGACAAAATTTTTTCAGCAATATCAAAACGTATGAAAGGTATCTGAACATTATTTTTCCCAAAATTTAAGTTGCGAGAGCTAATAGCATTTTCTTTGATAGCATCAAATTCTTCACTTCATATGCAACGCAGAATTTTTGAAAACCTAAAGAAAAGGTGCCGTGACATAGTACTTATAGATGCAAAAAAATAAAAATTATCAATGAAATTTGGAGTAACAACTTATTTTATTAATGTTATCATTTCATAATGGTTATCAGACATAATTTTAATAAGAAAACTTGTAAATGCGATGACGTTTTTTCATTGCCATAATGACCACAAGATTCCATAAAATAAACCCGCCGACAATAGACATGAGTAGAATATGTGTTCTTCATGTTGCAGGATGAAGTAGGTAGCAACAAGAACTCTTTTGAAATATAATGAATTCTTCTCGGGTTTCCAACCAAGGTAGGGCCTGCATGTTGTAGGCCGACGCTTCTATTATAGACTTTTACAACATCTTCAGGGCTGATGAAGATGTTGCGAATGTCTCCTGGAAATCCGAGAAGAATTTATCAAGTAATTCAACGGAAAAACCTCAGATTCTTCGATTCTAAAATTCTATAAATCGATCGATTTGGAGTGAAAATTCATGCTGAATAGATTTGCAACCTTCATAAATTTTCACAGATTTTTTTATGAGGTACGATGCGTTTCGATGCTAAGGCGTCATTCTCTAGCACCGAGTATATCTTCATTCCTCTGAAGTACTTTGCCAAAGTTGTATAAATAAACCCCAACCCTAAACAACAGTTTAACCTCCACAAAATCCGGCGGTAAATCATATCGACTCGCCAACGAGACAAGCGAGGGATTAGAAAGAGGCACCATCAATTAAGCAGCGTAATCCACAGAGGCGCCCCATCTGTACTTCTGCGCCCTTTGCCACGTAAAGACCTCCACGGATTGAATAGAAGAATAATAGGAGGGCTTGGAGCAGGTGTAGGCGATCAATTAAGTCCTTATTCGTGCTTAGCACTCCGACCCTAGCAGATGCGTAACGCACTCACCGAAACTCGACGGTGAAATTTTGAAAACCCTAACCTTTCCTAGAACCTAGTAGAGGAGAAAACATATATCCTGCTCTTCATATTTTATCTGAGTTCGCCTCTAAGTCCCGCTTCCGTGAACCCATGGATGTATTTCAAAGGCTAGCCTCCCTTTTCAAAAAATCCGTGCCCTTATTCAAGGGAAAGCTAAGCTCTCACACCACTCAGGTGTGTATCTAAATCCTCATAGAAATTTTTCCATCCTACTCGGATGAGATGCGAAACCTCTCACGGTACGCGCGGCGACGCCGATCATCGCAACAATCCTCTGCGCTTAATTGCTCCGAGGCTTTAAAATCTCTCCGCGATTGCCAACCCATAATAAATTTCTCCTATAATATATTAATGCTTAATGCAAAAGGAATTGCCCATAGCGTGGCGTGATACAAATTCCCTGGAAGGCCCCTAGTAGCCTAGCCAGCTGGCTCCACCGTTGACGTCGTTGCCATTACAATGCATTTTTAGAACTTAATGTGGAGGGGATGTAGATAACGTTGCAAGAGAGTAGGATTTTAGGAAAACGAGGGAGAGGAAGGAAAAGAAGAGAAATATTTGAGATAGAATGGCAGGGAGTAGGATTTATGGTGAATCAAAGGGGGACCTGGGAGTCCAGGAAGAGAGACTACCACGATATTTCTAATGTACTCCATGCAGACCTACCTTAATCGGTAGAATACTTTTAATAATAATGCATACGTATAGGCCTCAGTGCGTGCTTAACGGGTTCGTTCACTGATTTTTAATTTATGTGAATTGAGAAAGAGTTTTAAAAATTAAGAGACGCGTGTTTTTCCATTTTTCAATCAACACTTCGAGCTATTCTCAGCCTTATGACGAATTAAGTTGAAAATTCCATGTGCCACAGTCTAGTGGGCCACCTTAAAGGTGCTACTCTTCCCTTACTTGCATTGGATTTGCTTGGTAATCGCTGTTCATCGTTGACAAGTACTCTCATGAGATATTTCTTCCCTCAATGAAAGGTTCTTCCTAAACCAGAATGTAATGCCGTCAACGACTCATGAAAATTTGGGTGCAAGCTTCTTGTTTCGTTTTACTTTAAACTGAGGAGAGAATGGCAGAATGAAGAAAATTTTCTGCCATAACTTACCCTTCGGCAAATGAAATGTCTACATACAGCGGGAAATTGAATCATAGAAGTTCGAAAAAGTAATTTATCAGAACTTATGTTTGGGGTATGCTACGGAAGTGAGGCATGGAAAATGACAGCCTCGGAGTAATACAGGGTAGAGGCCTTCGAAATGTAGTGCTACCGAAGAATGATGAGGATGAAATAGCTCGTCCTGGTTCGTAATGAGGAAGTGCTAAGAAGAGTGGGAGAGAAGAGAAGCCTCATGAAAATATTGAAAAGGAAATGGATCCTTCTTGAGACATGATGGCCTGATGAAGATAATTGTCGAGGCAAAAGTAGACGACAAGAATGAAGAGGAAGACCTGGAAAAAAATATACAGTACAGGTAAAGAAGGATGTGAAAGAGAATAAATACGTAGGTGTGAAAAGATTAGCTGATAGGTGAATGGTGAATAGCTTATAAACTGGAGAACCATTCTTAGGATGATAGACCAGTGGTGATGATGAACAAGGGCGTACCCAGGATCAAAACTAGGGGGGGGGGGCAAGCCGTGGTCGTTCAAGTTGTAACATTTTAGCACAGAAAAGGTGAATGAAAAAAAACATTTTACGAAAATTATAACAACATTCCATTAGTTTTTATTATTATTTGCTTTGATAAATAATTATTTTTATTTTAGATACCTGTCTTAAAATGATATCATTTTTCTTCAAAAGAAAATTTGTTCAAAACTTTCGTTTTGAACTGAAATTATTTTCGCTTCTAGGGGGGGGCAGCTACCCCATCCTGCCCCCCGCTGGATACCCCCATGGTGATGAGCATTTGTAACATTTTTGCGTAGAAAAGATGAATGAAACAAGCATTTTACGAAAATTATAACAACTTTTCATTAGTTTTTATTATTATTTGCTTTTATAAATAATGATTTTTATTTTAGATCTCTGTCGTAAACTTATATCATTTTTCTTCAAAAGAAAATTTGTTCAAAACTTTCGTTTTAAACCAAAATTACTTTCGCATCAAGGGGCTGCTCCCTCCTGCCCCCTTCTGGGCACGCCCATTATGATGAACTTATCTTTCCCTACCATCACCTTGTTAGAATGAAAATAAGATTCGATTAAGTGAACGGAATTGAGCGTGTGATTCATTGATTTAAAGAAATCAAAAGGATACGGACCCAAAAAAAAAGTCTCTGGCTATACACACCATTAGAACATGGCTATGAAAATCTTGCACTTAATTCTATGGGATGAAATCGAGGTGGAGAAAGGTAGATCATCTACAGTCAAGATAAAAAGAGAGGGAAAACAGAGAGCGATTGGAGGGAGACTCACTAGGTGGAAGGAATAAAAATTCGGAGAAAGGACAGCGTGGATGCTGAGAATACTGTTGGCATTTCAGCAGCGTAAACTCCCATTAACAGCCCTCGTAACGTGACAAGACCTCATACTCCTACTCTATTATTTACTTGTGATGAAAGTAACTTGCTACGGAGAGCGTTAAAATATTAACAAACCTTGTCTCGCAAGTACATTTGGTGACAATTTTATGCCAACTGCATCGCAAAGGTTGTAACCCTTAACTTTTTAAACTTCAATGCCCATGACTTCTATAACGCATGAACCATCAAAAATCCATGCAAAATTCAAAATAGCCATAAAAGTTTTAGTGGATACTGTCGTATCATCGTGAAATAAATACTAAAATCGATGCCAAGCGATTTATATCTTCACTGTGAGGATACTTTTCAGGTGGCTTGAGTTACTCGAGTCGGGGGAAATTAAAATTTCTATTAAATTTTCCATAAATTTTATTTAAAAACATGAAGTGGATGAAAAGTAAATATGCTACTAAGCGTCACTAAACTGTAACAAAAATGCTTAGAAATTTTGTGCTTACTACAGTAGAGTGATCACATCAAAAGCGTGTAATGAAGAAAAGAATACTTCAAATAGGAATTATTTTCTAAATTTTATATCATAGTTTTACCTTTAAACATTTATTCAGTGCATAAACCATATAAAATAATAAAATTTTATCTTGGCCTTATCTTTCCTTTTACAATTTATGCCTTTGAAGATAAATATGCTATTTGGCGCTACCAAACTATAGCGAAAATGCTTTGAAATTATGAGCTTCCCGCACTGGAGTAAGCACATCAAAACTGTAATAAGAAGCATGATTTTTTCAACTTGAGCTGAGAGTTTGCGTTTTAGTACACTCTAAATAGGCGTTTTGCCGATACTACTGACACTCACATTACATGCATCTTAAGTCTTACACAGTCGGCAGAAAAGCCCGAAAAATGAGGTCTATAATTTGCTAAATACGATGCCTTATAAAAATAAGTTATATTTTAGAAATTAAACTCATTTTTACCATCGAAAAATCGAGGGAAAATGTGGAAATTTTAAAATATTCGCAAAAAATACCCCGAATCCGAAGAGTAATTAAAAAATAAACTTTTTTGTATTCCGCAGGGCATTTCTTTAAAAAAACTCAACCGGTCTAGACCTTTCAGGTCATTATTAAGACCATCAATTTATCATCATATCACGATTCCAGGAAGTGAGCTTGTAAACCATTGATTGGATTCGAATCGGAAGTATTTTTATCTTTTTTCGCCATAGTTATAAACATTTCTGCAATTCAAAAATGATATCAAAATAATAAAATTTTAACCAAAGAATAAAGAAGGCAGTTATAATGAGTACACCGATGCATTTTCTTCTTCCCGTTTTTACGATCCAAAAATGGGATGGAATGGGAAGATTTGAAACAGTCCAGTTACTGCATAAAACGCCACGGCTTCCAACCTCTCCTCCACGCCGCCCTTCTCCGTTGTGATTAAGAGGAGAGGGTTAGGTATCGAAGGGAGGGGATCGGGGAGCAGAACACGACCGAGTCCGGCGGCCTGAGATTTATTGCCACAGGAATGTCACAATGATGGCTGTGTTGTTCGGAAAATTATGATCGCCACCCCCCACCCCCCCCCCCCAACCCTTTTGGGACCCTTCCACACACGCGCTAAGGGACGTAAACATCCTTCTCGCTGTCAATCCATCAAACGTCCGAAGGTTCGACTCGGGCGAGCCGGCCATTTTGTATCTGCTCGGCAATATCACGCAAAACGGTAGAAAGGTTGAGTGTAAATCACACTCTAGGAGCGCAGGGGTAATAAAAGAGCTGCTTCGCCAGTGACGACGGGAGGCAGCCGACGATGAAGAGAGAGAAAAGCTGAATTTTCGAGAGTGATAGAAAAAAAAATCTGTATGAAGTCTCTGTTTTTTGCTATGACCATGCTACAAAAAAGAGCAGCGTGAGCGCGATGGACATATAAACTCTGATATATTATGTTTAGAATTAACAAAAAGCCGTTCGATTTTATGGTGACCTAAATAGTTTTGCAAAAATATTTGTATTTCACTACGGCCGAGTTAGCAAAAGGAAAATAATGAGCTAGTTATCTAACTTCTGATGAAATTAAGTTATCAGAAAATCAGTAAATACGTAGCCCTATCAGTACCGAAAAACATGGCCAGCCAGGAACACTCAGTCAACACGTCAGAATGTGAACACGTAAAAGAAAGAAACGCATTATGAATATATCGATATAGAGTCTTAGTAAAGTATCGATTTCGGATGATACCGAATTTATTCAATAATATTGCAATTTTCTGAGGTTAATTTATTGAATTATTTTTTGTTTAAATGCATTTATTGAATAAGTTCAGTAATAAATAAATTGAGTAAATTTATTTATTCAATCTACCAGTTTTTGGCCATACGATCAAGTAAGTAATAGACTTTAAAGCAGACACTAATCAGACATATGATAAATGTCAGCATTGCACCAGGCCTTGGAGGGAGACGTTGCTAAACTAGTATTTCTCTACAGCTGCCGATAATTCAAGGTATAATGAAGACGCAGGTTTAGCATATCATTTTGAGATTATTTTCTAAACTTTCCGATGATTTCAAGAGTTTTAATATTGAGACATTGCATACCTATTGCGATTTCGTATTACTTTCCATTTCTAATCATATCAAAAAAGTTAAAATATAATAACCTTATGAAATTTTACCTTACTAAGGGATTATTTCTCTTTCACCTTTCGTTTACAATGCAAATCATTGGTCTTTGATTCCACCTAAACTCAGGATAAATTCTAGAGAAATAAATAAGAACTTAAACATAATCGAGCATAGCCAATAATAGCCGTATTAATAACATTTTATTGATGAAACCTCTTTTTGAAACGTTATGTGATGTAAGGAGCATACTTTTTACTACCGGTGACCATAAATGAGGCGATTCAAAAGAAGGAAATCACCAATTCTACAGAAATTACTAAATATTTATTTCCAATTACCGATGCTGGTGGTAAAACCGGTGCAAGATCAAAGGTATTCTCCTCCAGAATTAGTTAAAAAAAAATGAAATCTTTGCAATTTGCAGAAACGAGAACCTTTCGTCCCTGGGGGATGAACGATTTTAAACTTTTATTTCAGCCTCCCATTTGTACTTAGCGTCCTTTCGGTCCCCAAAAGAAATACTCTACGATTCGAAAGGTGTATTCCATGTTTAATTTAAAGGAATTAATCATTTAGTAGAGCTTTGGATTCCACTCGCATCGTCTCAATAAAATTTATTCCCATAAGAGTAGCAAACCTTTAGTCCGCGTTCTGTGAGAGAAGGCTGGTAACGGAAAAAAGAA